>NW_020209255.1:830581-1106746 GCF_003025095.1 Trichoderma harzianum CBS 226.95
TGTACCCATTCAGTTCACGCTGTCGCTTCTATTCTTTCTACAATTTCTATCTACGCTGATTTAATAAGCGCTCTCCGCTTCCTTTTCTCCGAGAAGCGGGCTTTCTAATGGAGATACAATGGACGTCCTAGGGCTTCTGGCCAATATATCTCAGGTCGTTGACCTCCTCGTCAAGATCGGTGTCATGTGCTCCATCTATTGTGTGGACGTCAAAAAGGCTCCCGGCGATGTGCGAAGACTGTTAAAGGAGGTTGACCGGCTAACGGCCGTCATCAAAGAGCTTGAGAGCCTTCTACAAAGCCCGAAAGGATCTTCCAAGCTACAATCTCCGAGTCTCCGCCAAGCAGTCTTCGACCTTCGCAGGCTCCTAGCAGAGATGGTGGCAAAGCTGGATCTGGGAGCCAAGCATGCTAGAGCAGTGTGGCCTTTTAAAAAGCGAGATATTCACGAGATTTTTGCAACAATTGAAAGGCAGAAGGCCAATATTCTGTTGAATATCAGCATTGACCAAACGTAAGATATTCAGTTCCCTTCCTCCTAGTGGCTATTATTATAGCCACCAGCTGCTACTAGCTACTATGACTACTATAACTACTATGGCTACTATGGCTATTTGATCTATTTGATCTATTTGATCTATTTGATCTATTTGATCTATTTGATCTATTTGATCTATTTGATCTATTTGATCTATTTGATCTATTTGATCTATTTGATCCATCTGAGTTATTTTAAGTTATCGGAGCTATCTGAGCTATTCCAGTCACTTGGGCTACTTGGGCTATTCGAGTTCTCAATCCTAACAGTAACCAGGTCGGTCCTTTTAGATGTTCACCAAGAGATTGTTCTATCCAAGCTACGAATTGCGGACGCGGCTACCTTCGATTCCAGTCCAGACGGGGAGCAATCTTTCTGCCTGGATGGCACACGGAGTCATATCATTGCCCAAATAGAGGAATGGGGCGCCAACTCAGACAGCCAGTCAGTCTTCTGGCTCAACGGCATGGCAGGCACTGGAAAATCTACCATTTCCCGCACAATCGCACAATCATTTGCGAACAAGAATATACTAGGTGCTAGCTTTTTCTTCAAAAGAGGCGGAGGAGATCGCAGCGGAACAAATTTTCTCATTACGACAATCGCCGCCCAGCTAGTCCGTCGAATTCCTTCCATTGCTTCACGAATCCGCGAGGTTCTTGATTTCGAACCGCAAATTCACGAAAAACCTCTGGGTGATCAGTTCCAAAAGCTGATTTTAGATCCACTGAAAAACACTCCGGGATGTTGGTCGTCGAGTTTGCTCATTGTGGTCGACGCTCTCGACGAATGCGGCAATGAAGAGAATATGAGGACACTAATCGGCATTTTCTCAAAGGCTCAACAGAGGAATAATCCACGGCTAAAAGTTTTTCTCACAAGCAGACCTGAATTGCCCATTCGGCTCGGTTTTGAGGAGATTAGTGGGAAATACGACCATCTGCTCCTCGCGACAGTGCCAAAAGCTACTATTGAGCATGATATAGCGCTTTTCATGAAACACCAACTCAATGCGATTAAAATGGACTACAACAAGTCTGTCTCGATACATCGCAAAATATCTACCGGCTGGCCTGGCGATGATGTTGTGCAACAACTTATCGACTCAGCCGTCCCGTTATTTATTGTTGCCGCAACAATATGCCGCTTCTTGAAAGATAGAAGGTTGGGAGGCCCTCAGCATCAATTAAGCAAGATTCTCGAGTATCAAAAAATGCACATATCCGGTCTTGATATGACATACCTTCCAATCCTGGACAACCTTATTGCCGACCTTCCTCTATCTGCCAGGAAAGAAGTGTTGACTAGATTCCAGTATTTAATTGGTTCAATAATCACACTTGCTCAGCCTTTGTCTATACGGAGCCTCGCCGATCTCCTGGCCATGTCTACGGACGCTATCGAAGATCAACTTGACCTTTTACATTCAGTACTTGGTGTTCCTACTGACCTAGATACCCCTGTGAGACTATTGCATCTTTCTTTCCGAGATTTCCTGGTTGACTCTGAAAAGAAGCTTAATCTCAGCAAATATCCTTTCTGGGTAGATGAATCCGAGGCTCACTCAAAGCTATTCTCTCAATGCATCAAGTTATTATCTACAGATAGCGTCCTCAAAGAAGACATTTGCTTTCTTAGAAGCCCAGGTACACTAAGATCTGATATAAAACAAAATGCTATTGATGAGCATCTACCTGGCGCAGTCCAATATGCTTGCATATACTGGGTCCATCACTTGAGTTTGAGCAGCCTCTGGATTTGTGATAATGACCAAACACACAAATTTTTGGCAAGATACTTACTCAATTGGCTTGAAGCACTTAGCATAATAGGCCGGATTACAGAGAGCGTTCACATGATGGATGACTTGCTCTACAAACTCGAGGTCAGCGTCCTCTTAGTTTACATGATTATTATAAGTGTAGCTGACCGAACAATTCAAAGGCAAAAAACGCACAAGACATTGGGAACCTTTTACGAGACGCAAAGCGATTCATTCAGGCGAATATTGCGACGTTCAATAAAGCGCCGCTCCAAATATACTCATCGGCGTTAATTTTTGCTCCGGAAAAAAGCGTTGTAAGATGCATGTTCAAGTCAAGCATCCCAACATGGCTGCATACCCTACCAGCAATGCAATCCCACTGGGATCCTTGCCTAGCCACATTCGAAGACCGGAGTATGACGAACGCCAATCTCTTGGCAATTCCCGTCGAAAGTAGATTTCTTTCTCAATCCTGGCAACTCAAAATGTGGGATGCAAGAACAGCATCCTGCGTCGCAACATACGAAAATTATTTGCCTACCACTGCTTGGGTGTCACCTGATGGTACAGAAATACTCTACATTTCTGGATGCAAACAACTCCGAATTATGGATGCCTCAACGAGAAGTTGTGTTGCAGAATATAGTGGCCATGCTGGCAAGATTAAACGGGCCATTTTCTCAACAGATGGGCAACAATTTGCATCAGTTTCAGAAGATGGGACATTAATGATATGGGACAGAGCATCTCACAAGCCCGTCGCGATTCACGACTTTAATATAGATAACCGTGATAGGATGGTAGGATTTTCTCCAGATGGATTAACGTTTCTAGTGATTTCGAATGAAAGAACTATTCGACTACTTAGTTCGAGAGTGACTGGCCAGATGCTGACAATCAACTATGCCGACAAATACGTGGAGACAGCTTCCTTTTCTCCGAACAGCCAAACATTAGTATCTATTTATTCAGGAGGTACAATTAGATTTCTGGACAGGCTTTCAGGTGATTCTCTGGTAGCTAAAGGGGCCGGGAATACTGTTCGCGGAGGTTTGCTCTTCTTTTCTGACGGACTCCGAGTCATTACTGCCATGGAAGCAAGTGTCGAGAATGGTCATGGGATTGGCATCTGGAATACTTTAAGAGCCACTTGCGACTCTCTCTTAGAAGGTCATCGCGCTACCATATCAGAGATTATCTTATCAAAGGATGAGAATAGGATTGCCTCAGCTTCATACGATAAAAGCATAAGAGTATGGGACACGCATACGATGACTTGCATCAGAATATATGATGGCCACGACGAGGGTATTGCCAGCCTCACTTACTCAGCTGATGAGATGCTGCTTATATCGGCAGACACGAATGGAATCTTCAAAGTCTGGGATGCTAACATGGCAATACAATCAGCGGAGGTTGAAAGCCATGAGAGTGCTGAGATCGAAAGCCATAAGAGCGCAGTCCTCGAAGTTATTTTTTCCCCAGACAAGAAGAAGATTATCACCACTTCTGGAGACCGCACGGTGCGACTATGGGATTCAACTACAGGTAAATGTCTGTCGATGGGCACAGACCACCGAATTTTTGCTTGGATTCCCTTGATGGTTCCTCAAGATATTCCTACGGCTCCTTTCGATCATATCATGAGTTCTCGTGGACTCTTTGGCTTTCCAAGGTCGATCGAATTTTCGGCAGACAGCTCGACAATTTTATCCTCAACTGATGGTTGGGAAGCTGTCAGCATTAAACTTTGGAACGCAGCAAACGGCGACTGCCAGTTGTTGTCCGACGAATTCACGGACTCTATTCTATCAATTGCATTTTCACCTGACGGTAAAACCGTAACATCAACGTCCAGGGATGGTATCATGAGGTACTGGGACACGACGACGCAGAAACCTCTTGGTTCATTCGGAGGAGGAACCTACAGTATATCTTCATCAATCTACACAGCAGATGGTACCCAGCTCGTTCTCGCCTGCGACGATGGAATGGTCCGTTTGTTCCATCCTTCAACTAGAAATTGCAAGGAAATGAACGAGGCCCATGATAGTCCCGTGATGATTGTTACAATGTCGGTAAGCGGATCCAAGCTTGCTTCTAACGCAAAGTCAAAAGTCAAAATTTGGGATGCAGACACCGGAACATGCATCGCCAATTATACTTCAACATCAGATACTACAAGCAACATAAGCAAACTGCTTTTCTCTCCTGATGAACAATACCTTGTCGTTCTGTACGAAGCTGGGGAAATCAAGATTGAGATTCTGAGTGTCGCAACAGGACACTGCCTTGATAAGCTCGTTGGGATTTGTGGGCTTGCCAACCACATGGCATTCGATTCATCTGCCGGTTCCAGCCTACGAGTAATCACCAATGTGGGCACCCTTGAATTTGACCCGCCTAGCTCAGCTACTTGTGTTCATGCAAGGTCATCCTTCAGCAGCCAAAGGGCGGTAAATACGATTGGACTTGGTCTTAGCAAAGACGGGGAATGGATTACGTGGGACTCGCGCAATATGCTCTGGCTGCCACCCGCATTCAGAATCTCAGCATCAGATATCGATGTCGCGGGGTCTCTACTCGCTCTTGGATCTCGACTGGGACGGCTGCTCCTGATAGGGGTCGACCCGTCCAAAATGCCGGTTAACGTTCTGGACGCCTCACCGCGGCCCTTGGCCTAGCGCATAACACCGCCGACCCGAAGTTCTAATCCATAAGCAGGCACACATGCGGCTGATGAAGCTTCCGCCAAGCATACGCAGACTTGGGCGGGGCAAATTCGCAAGCAGCAATACTCTGTGGATGCGAGAGGTAACTGGACAACTGGATTCCGTATGACAATTTAGGGATAGCAACGTGGCACTGCTCCCCTCCCATCCTTGCGCCAAAGTCGTCATCGTGGATCAGCTCGTAAGAAGGACTTGACTTTTACCCCGCTGAAATGCCTCCTTACCAGTTTCCCATGGAGGGGGTCAATTTATTTGCGGACATAAAGCTACAGAGCTCCCCTCTTGTCTCCCTACCAGTCGAAATTTGACCAGCATTTTACAACATCATTGATTATACCACTTTTTGCTACAATGGCCAACCAACTCACCAAGACTATCCTCGAAGAAGGCTCCGGCGACTTGCCCAAGGCGAAGGACACCGTTATCATGGGCTATACCGGCTGGCTGAAGGACACCTCCCAGCCGGACAACAAGGGAAAGAAGTGAGTGACAATGCCATACACTGTTCGTTGGTGTTTTTACTTATGTGCGATATTAGGTTCGACTCTTCTTACGACCGGCCGGGCGAAGGCTTTAGCTGTCAGATTGGTGTTGGACAAGTCATCGCGGGTACAGTTTATCCACTGATTCCACGTAGGTCTTACATTGACAATATTGCGCAGGTTGGGACGAGGGCGTTGTTACCATGAAGCTCGGCGAGAAGGCCAGACTCGATATTCCCAGGTACGCACATATGGTCGTATTCAATGTTTGGACGTCTTACTAACATGGTTCGTAATAGCCACCTCGCTTATGGCAACAGGTAAGCCGATCAAATTTTTACTACGACGGTCAAGAAACGAATCCAGACGAATTGGCCTGCCCAATGACGAAATATGGTACAACAAAACGAAGATTGCATGAGCATGCTAACATTCTTCTAGGTCTGTTGGCGGCGATCTTATCCCTGCCAACTCTGACCTCATCTTGTAAGTCGAATTGAGTATCTATATGTAGTATTTTCTACGAACGTGACATCTGACATTGTTGGTAGCGACGTTCATCTGAAGCGAATCATTCCAAAGAAATAAATTGGCGATGCATGTACGAACCGCGACATTTAAAAAGTATAATTTTGGACAGAGCCATTTTTTGGATATATCAAACACAGGATAGTTCTAGAGATTCAAGATTGTCTTGTGCTCTTCTCAGAAGATCAATTTTCTTGCCATTCGTCTCCCGTGACTTGATGCCGTATTCATGCATCGTGTAGCCCAGCACGCTGGCACAACTACATACATGCACCTAGAGGCAGTAGAAGATAAACTTGAAGTATCTACGAACCTGCTTAAAATCGACTGATGATATCGCCCGGCCCAACGGTCCAACTCTTTATGTTCAATCGTATCCAGCTGTCAACCACGGAACGACGGACAACAGCACTCTAAATGACAGCTTCCATTCTCTCTATACTGCTAAGCAGCCGGACCCATCGGAAGCTCTACGCACAAGCCCAGCACCTTGTCGCCGTTCAGCTCATTTATACACTGTAAATCCTGACTCTTCCCCTATACATTCCCTCTGTATCAAAACCGTTGAAGCTATCCGGTCCGTCCCTGAAAAAACGCTCGAGCTTCCATGGCGCTCTGACCGGTTCCAAAGCAGGTACCTCGAGCTATTTCTAAGAGCTGGCCGTCTTAGCCAATCACAGCCTCAGTGCCCCGCCTTGTTGCCCCGCCCGTGTTGCCTCAGCTTTTGCTGCCCCTCTTCTCGGTACTTCTGCCTTGTACCTATAGTAGTACCCAGATGGATCCCTTGTGCTTGTACCCCTCTGTCAGCAGCAGGGCAACAGCTGCCAAACTCCCGTCGCTGCTGCTAGCACAGTATTACAGTGGCACGATTAGCCACATTACCTCATCAGAAAGAACTGGAGCCTGTCATGTCCAGTGCAAGCCAGCACTTCTGAATCCTGCTCATTACAAACCAACTTCTTCTCTTCCAACGCTCTTCTTCTTGTCCTTTGTCGACAAGAGAATCACCGCCGTCTTCCACCAAGCCAAACGACTCTTCTCTCGCACCGCCAGACACGCAGCAGGCTTCTTCTCTAGCCACCGTCACCCCTCTTTATCAGCAGCATCTGGGTGAGGTCACGCTCGACCTAGGTGCTGGATCACCATATCCAAGATTTCGTCACAGCCCAGCCCCGGAACGCTGGCGAAGCGAAGGCTCTCTGAAGGGGAGTCTCAACAGAACCTCAAGAGAACCATGGCTGTAGGTTGATAGATGGTTCCCTCCGAGAAAGGCGCGAAACTGACCGTCGGCTTCAAACCAACAGGCCGCCAAGCTTCCCGAGGTCGATCTTGCAACCCGCATGCAAGTCGATGAATCCGTCGTCGGAACTACAGAAATCGATGAGTCTCTATACAGCCGACAGCTCTATGTCTTAGGACACGAAGCCATGCGCCGCATGGGCGCCTCCAACGTCCTCGTCGTTGGTCTCAAGGGTCTCGGTGTCGAGATTGCAAAGAACATTGCCTTGGCCGGTGTCAAGAGTTTGACTGTCTACGACCCTGCCCCGGTCCAGATTGCCGATCTCTCAGCCCAGTTCTTCTTGACTCCCAAGGATGTCGGCAAGCCCAGAGATGAAGTCACGGCCCCGCACGTCGCAGAGCTCAACGCTTATACCCCCGTCAAGGTTCACCAGTCTCCTAGGTATGGCCACCAAAGTCTCAGATTTCGTTTTCAGGAGAGCATAACTAATCACAAATTGCAGCATTGAGGACAACTTCGCCCAATTCGACAAGTATCAGGTTGTGGTGCTGACCAATGCGCCCATCTCGACACAAAAAGCTGTGGGCGACTACTGCCACTCCAAGGGCATTTACGTTGTCATTGTCGACACATTCGGCCTCTTTGGCTCCATCTTCTGTGACTTTGGTGATAAGTTTACCATTATCGATCAGAACGGCGAGGCCGCCTTGAGCGGTATCGTTGCTGGCATCGACGAAGAGGGTCTGGTGTCGGCACTCGATGAGACTCGCCACGGTTTAGAAGATGGCGACTACGTCACATTTTCCGAAGTTGAGGGCATGGAGGCGTTGAATGAATGCGAGCCGCGTAAGATTACGGTTAAGGGTCCGTACACCTTCTCCATTGGTGATGTGTCCGGCCTCGGACAGTACCAGCGTGGAGGAACTTATCAGCAGGTCAAGATGCCCAAGGTCGTCGATTTCAAGAGCTTCACAGCCGCCCTGAAGGAGCCAGAGTTCCTCATTTCCGACTACGCCAAGTTCGATCGACCCCAGCAGCTTCATCTTGGATTCCAGGCCCTCCATGCGTTCCAAGTCGCCAATGGACGACTTCCCAACCCCATGGACGAGAAAGACGCCATTGTCGTTCTCGAGGCCGCCAAGACGTTTGCCGCCGATGAGAAACTCGAAATCGATATTGACGAGAAGCTTCTGAAGGAGTTGAGTTTCCAAGCTCTTGGTGACCTTAGCCCGATGGCAGCGCTTTTTGGCGGTATCGCCGCTCAGGAGGTTCTCAAGGCTGTGTCTGGCAAGTTCAACCCCATCCAACAATGGATGTACTTTGATTCCCTCGAGTCCCTCCCTACTTCTACCAAGCGAAGCCCCGAGCTGTGCAAGCCCATCGGTAGCCGTTACGACGGTCAGATTGCTGTTTTTGGAACCGAGTACCAGGAGAAGATTGCCAATCTCAAGCAATTCCTCGTTGGTGCGGGTGCCATTGGTTGTGAGATGCTAAAGAACTGGGCCATGATTGGCTTGGGCACAGGACCCAAGGGCAAGATTTACGTCACCGATATGGACTCCATCGAGAAGAGCAACCTCAACCGACAGTTCCTTTTCCGAGCCGCTGATGTCGGCAGCATGAAGAGCGACTGCGCTGCCAGGGCCGTGCAGCGAATGAACCCAGAGCTTGAAGGCCACATTGAGACTTTGCGAGAGCGCGTTAGTCCCGAGACTGAGCATGTCTTCAATGAGGAGTTTTGGCGTAGCCTGGATGGAGTCACCAACGCCCTGGACAATGTCGAAGCGAGAACCTACGTTGACCGAAGATGCGTCTTCTTCCGAAAGCCGCTGCTGGAGAGCGGAACTCTGGGCACCAAGGGCAACACGCAAGTTGTCCTGCCCCATTTGACAGAGTCTTACTCTTCTTCCCAAGACCCCCCGGAGAAGGAGTTCCCCATGTGCACAATCCGAAGCTTCCCCAACAAGATTGACCATACTATTGCCTGGGCTAAGGAGTACATGTTTGAGAAGTGCTTCGTCAAAGCTCCCCAGACTGTGAACCTTTATCTGACTCAGCCCAACTTCATCGAGGCCACTCTGAAGCAAGGCGGCAACCAGAAGGAAACCCTGGAGACGATCCGCAACTACCTTACCACCGAGCGACCCCGGACCTTTGAGGACTGCATTGCCTGGGCTCGTCTCCTCTTTGAGACGGAGTTTGCAAACAAGGTCCAGCAGCTGTTGTACAACTTCCCCAAGGACTCGGTGACCTCGGGCGGCACTCCCTTCTGGTCTGGTCCGAAGAGGGCTCCAGATGCCCTCAAGTTCGACCCCAACAACCCGACTCACTTCGGATTTATCGTGGCTGCCGCGAACCTTCATGCGTTCAACTTTAACATCAAGTCGCCCGGCACCGACAAGTCGATTTACTTGAAGGAGCTGGAGAATGTCATTGTGCCTGACTTCACCCCTGACTCAAACGTCAAGATCCAGGCAGATGACAAGGAACCCGTAAGCCCGCTTTCTTTCTAAAAGCCTAAGTGTGTTATATCTCAATAGTACTAACTCTATTTTAGGATCCCAACGCCAGCAGCTTCGATGACACGGATGAGCTCACAACCCTCTCTGCCAGCCTCCCGTCGGCAAGCACTCTTGCAGGCTTCCAGCTGCAGCCTGTCGAGTTCGAAAAGGACGACGACACCAACCACCACATTGACTTCATCACGGCCTGCAGCAACCTGAGGGCCGAGAACTACAAGATTGAGCCTGCTGACAGACACAAGACCAAGTTTATTGCGGGCAAGATCATCCCCGCCATCGCCACGACAACGGCCCTCGTTACTGGCTTGGTTGTCTTGGAGCTCTACAAGATCATCGATGGCAAGGATGATATCGAGCAGTACAAGAACGGCTTCATCAACCTGGCTCTGCCATTCTTTGGATTCGGCGAGCCCATTGCTAGTCCCAAGGTTGAATACAAGGGGCCTGATGGCAAGGTCAAGCTGGACAAGATTTGGGACCGGTTCGAGGTCGAAAACATCACGCTCAAGGAGCTTCTCGACTACTTTGAGAAGAAGGGCCTCAGTATCAGCATGCTCAGCTCTGGCGTCAGCCTGCTGTATGCAAGCTTCTTCCCTCCGTCCAAGCTCAAGGACCGCTACGCACTCAAGCTCAGCGAACTGGTAGAAACCATTTCCAAGAAGCCCATTCCTTCTCACCAGAAGGAGCTGATCTTTGAGATGGTAGCTGAGGATTTGGACGAAGAGGACGTGGAGGTTCCATACATTAAGGTAAATATTTGATTAGTTTTATTGGAATTAAATAGACTCGGCGCGGTTCATAAGTAGTCACCACATGAGTAGATATTTGGAACAGAAATGAATAGCCTTTATGGATATATCAATCCCACTCTGGTGATATCAGTTTGCTTCCGTATACATCAGTATGCTTTGGGCACCCGGCACTCCATTCCTTGAATAGCAGGGGCCCGTAAGAACAATTGTCGTGATGACTAAAGACGCAGAATGGCTGAGTGATGAAGGCGCTAACGCCCGTGGGCGCTGTTACGTCACAATTAGAAAGCGCGCTAAGTTTTGTTCCGACGAAGAGGGATTTGGAATGACGAGGTGGGTGGATGCCATTGGATGTTATTAGTAACGTAGGAGCGACGCCCGAACCTTTAGCAATGCTTAAGTCAGAACACAGTCACATAGGCTATCGTAACCACTGGAACGCTAACGGGTTAAGCTGAAGGATCTCGAAGGTGGGCTTGAGGGGGCGACGCTTGGCGTTGTCGATGATACTGTGAAGAATGTTTTGTGTATATATAGACCTTCTGGCTCCCCGAGTGGTGAGGAGAAGGCATTCAGACACTAAATGAGAGCAATTCAACAACATTTGAGAACCAGATCTTTTGGGGTTTTGTTCAACAATAATCACAAGCAGTTTGCGAAAACATTGGCATATTCGACGTTGTCTAATAGTGCAACTGGGTTTGGAAGTTTGCGAAAGACGAACAGTATTACACGAGCTTTGCCACTACAGTTTCCAATTCAAATCAGAATGGTTAGTACCTAATGGTTTCCCCTTGCCATTGGATATTTGAATTGAATATCAATCCTAACACTTGTATCCAATAATTGCAGGCTTCCAACGAGGGCAAAATCACCGACTGGGTCAAGCCCGGCGACACAACTGGCGAGTTCAAGCGTCAAGTCAGCTCGTTCCGCAACTGGATCTCCCGCGAGGCCGGTGCCGAGTTTCCTCCCGAAAAGGGGAGGTATCATCTCTACGTCAGCTACGCCTGCCCATGGGCGCACCGAACTTTGATCACCAGAAAACTCAAGGGCCTCGAGGACATTATTTCCTTCTCCGTGGTGCACTGGCATCTGGAGCAGAAGGGGTGGCGATTTGCCACCAAGGAGGACAATGATATCCCCGGCGAGAACGTTATTCCTGATCCCCTTCACGAGGGCTTTACGCATATCCGGGATGTGTACTTTGAGTCGAACAAGGACTACACTGGGCGATTTACTGTTCCGGTGTTGTATGACAAGAAGACGAGGCAGATTGTCAACAATGAGAGCAGCGAGATTATCCGGATGCTAGGAACAGAGTTTGACGACTTGATTGAGGAAAAGTACCGCTCCATTGTTCTCTACCCAGAGAATCTCAAGAGCCAGATCGAAGAGACCAACGAGTGGACGTACAACCTCATCAACAACGGGGTCTACAGGGCCGGCTTCGCCACCAGCTCCCAAGCCTACGAGACAGCCGTCGTCGCCCTGTTCGAGGCTCTCGACCGCGCAGAGAAGCATCTCGCCTCGCAGACCGAGGGGCCTTACTACTTTGGCAAGGACATCACCGAGGCAGACATCCGGCTGTACGTGACGCTGGTGCGCTTCGACCCCGTGTACGTGCAGCACTTTAAGTGCAACATCCGCGACATTCGCAGCGGGTATCCTCGCCTGCACAGGTGGATGCGCAACTTGTACTGGAGCCTGCCGGCGTTTAAGGAGACGACGCAGTTTGATCATATTAAGTGGCATTACACGCGGAGTCATACGCAGATCAACCCGTTTAGCATCACGCCTGTCGGGCCGCTGCCGCACATTTTGCCGCTGGAGGAGGAGGTGCCTGCGGTGGTGGCGAGAGTGTAGAAGAGTTATTGGGAGGAAGAGGCAAAGTTGGAGGGTATGTTTGGGAGTAGGCTATTGGGGGAAGTTTTTCGTGTGACATGGAGGTCTTTATTAGTTAGAGTTGTGAGTGCGAGGGAAAAAAGTGTGGAGGGTACTGTATTGGGGTTCCTTTTAATTGGATGGCGATGATGAGGGTGAGGTTACCTTACCCTAGGATGATGCTTGATTGTTTGGGATTGAATTGGCACATTGAATATTAGGACGAGTGGTTATGATGAAAATGAATTATAGCGATATTTCATCTTGCTTTCGAACTACTTTACCCCGACTCTTTGATCATGACAAGGTTCCATGTGAATTTGAAAGTTGTCCTCTACATGTCCTGATAAGGTCTGGAAGGTTCTTAAGTCTCAACTGAAACTCAGCTGCCCAGCTGTGGGTAAGCGCCTACAACCAACACCAAACAAAGAATGAAACAACGTGCTTCGTATTGGGCATTTCTCTTTGTTGGATGCATTGCCTGCTTCCATTTTATTCTATTTCGCCCTGTCTTTGTGTTCATATTCATCCATAATTGCTGCACCCAAATTCCAGCCGTCCTGCCTCCATTCCCACAGCGGCGACGTGCGACTTTAGGCTTCAAAGCTCCAGGCAGCCTGACCACCGCTCGCTTGCCCGCCCCCTCCACTGAGAAGCCCTGGTGTGCCACTGAAAGACGCTGCTAGCCGCCTCCGTAATCTCGTTGACTCTCCTACCTCCATGTACCGAATAATTCCCATAGTCCTTCTCCCAAATCAGGTCCCCACCAAAAACGCAATCTGCTCCCATCACCATCACCAATTTCCACCTCCTCTCCAACCGACCGCCTTTCAAATCCTCTCTCCCTCTCGAATCGTCCCGAATATCGATACTCGTCCGCGCGAAAATCAACCTCTCAACATCTCTCGCTCAGTCCTCGTGATCCAGCGTCTTCTTTTTTCCCGCCCGACCACCCAAACCTTCCCCGCGCACGCACCGCACACGCACACGCACAACGCACGGCTGAAGCTACACTCATAATTGACCCTTTTCCCTCTTCTCCTCTCGTCTTTCGTCCCTTCTAGTGCTACTATCCGCCAAGTCTTTTTTTCTTGTTCCTCTTTTTGCGGGAAAGTCTTTTACTCTCTTCGTTCAATCTCTTCTTCGGTCTTGCCTTTGGGTTGGCTGGCCCCAGCTGCTTGTCAAGCTCCGTGGTCGGCTCTCCCTCCTCGAAATTGCAACGCGTCCTTTATGGTCACTGCCTACACCTAACAACTATAAAAGCTCCCTTGGCCATCAAGCATCTGCTCGTGTGCGGCATCTACAACTTGCGACCCTTTGCAGAGCTCGTCCATTGACGCACGTTACATCACCCCACCAAATCGAACTACTACTACTCAATAACCCTCGTCGACGCTTAGGCTCTAATCTCCCCCCTTCCGGCTCTCGGCCAATTATCTAAAGGGTTCAACCATTTTGTCCAGTGATTTAGTCGAGATATTCGCCGGATGAGCGTCGCGCATTCGCCGCCTTGCTATGGCCATTCGATACACTGCAGAGCATCTGCTCTTCTTGAGGGAGTCGCCGCTATGCATCAAACCTGAGAAACTGCCTCCCGCAGAGGAATGGATGGGGTGAGCACAATTCGAGGCTCGCTGAATGGCTTCAGTGGTTGCTTTGTACTGGTATTAACATAATGCAGGGCACCCCCAGACCAGACTCGAGCGCAGAACAAACCGGTCAACGATCGACCTCGGTCCCTGGACAATCCGCTTCTTGACCAGACAAACCGCCGCCCAGGCATCAACCACACCTCGCGGACCAGTACAAGTTGGTTCCATCTTATAATACTCGTGCTGTGGATAGCTATCTGTTGCTAACAATGTAACTCTTCAAGATCCCGATGACATTGTCTTTGCTCCTCCTCGGATGGCATTTGCTTCATCTGGCCGAGGTGGCAAGACGCTTGATGGTGAAAAACCGACCAAAGACGCCGACCCCGCAGGTCGGTTCGCCTTGCGCAATCGAAACAGCGAAGCCGACGGCGACCGTCTGCGCGCACCCAATGCTGTTCGTCGCCGCGGAGAAAACGACCTAGATAACGATGGCTGGAGCACAGTCAAGCCCCGCAAAAGCTTTGGTGCTGAGGGTGCCGAGCGTTTCCACGGCCGCATGGGTGGAAACTTTCGAGATGAGAAGAAGCCCCTGCGAGAGAACGATCGCGATGCCACTCGCGACCGCCCAACAAGGCCCTTTGATACCTTTGTTCGAGACAACAAGGAAGCTGAAAATGACACTCGAGCACGCAACGGCGCTGGGAGGAGCAAAGTGGACTCTTGGCACAAGGCAGAGTCAATGCCGACAGAGTCCCCTGCGGCCGAGCGAAAAGAACGAGACCGAACCAAGAGTTGGAGAGACCGAGATACTACTGAAACTGCGGATGACCGTACCAATGGCAGGGCACCCGACAGGCGATGGGCTCGCGACCGCGAACAGCGTGTTGAGCGTGAGCCCGAATGGTTCGACGAGCCTGCCGAGGCACTCCGCGAGGCACACACCCAGCAAGACTTCCAGAAGTGGATGGAGCAGATGAAGAAAGGCAAAGGAGGCGGTGATGCTCCAGAGCGCCCAGCTGCAGCAGCAGCGGCTCCTGAACCTGCTGTTGAGACTGAGAGGTTTCAACCTCACCAGCCTACTGCTATCGAAGTTGCCCCTGACAAATTCTTCCTTGCCTTTGGCGGTATGCAAGCACAGGGACCTCTAGAGCCCAACTCCCCACCCAGCGAAGTAAACGATGCAGCTGCCAGGCCCAAGACCGTGGGCAAGTCATCAAGGTTCACGTCCTTCTTCCACCAACCCCAAGAAGAACCACGAGGCAGAGTAGAACTGTCGACGAGCGTGCCGCCTGCACCTTCTCAGTTCCCCCCGGGACTAGGACCGCTCGCAGGAATGGCTCCTCCTCCTCAAGAAGAAGAGAAACAGGCTTTCCAGCAGCTACTGCTGAAGCTTCAGAAGCAGAGCATGAGTGCCACCCCTCCGGCTCACTCACCATTTGCTGCCCCACCACCTCAAGGAAATCTTCCAGACATGTCGAAAAAGAGCAACCTCGCATCCCCAGAGCCATTCCAACAATACGGTGGCGATAGAATCAACGGCGGCATTGGCCGCCCGCCGCCACCGCAACATGTTCAAGAAATCCTTGCACCTCGACCACAGCAACAGTCTGCTCGGCCAGACCAACTTCTCCAAGATCTCGCGGGGCACCACCAGCGTATCTCTAGCCAGGGCTCAGGAATCCCTGACCAGGCTCGCAACAACAACAATACCGAGTTTTTGATGAATCTCATGCGAATGGGGCCCAGTGCTCCGCTAAGCATGCCCCAGCCCCAGCAGCAGAAGCAAATGCCGATGCAAGAGTCGGACTTCTCGCCAAGAGAGAATCGGGGAGTGCAGCAACGCCAGATGCGCCCCCAGCCGCCTCCTGGCTTTCCCATGGAAGAGTCTTTCCACAACGCCGAACGCGATTCCCGTCTCGGCCAGCCCACTCAGATTTTGCAACGACCTCCTCCCCCTCCTGGGCTGGATCAGATGCCACCCAGCTGGATGACCAGCGGAGGACAGATACCGCCACCACAGCAGCGAGGCCCCATGATGCCTCCTCCTGGATTGCCCGGTGGCTTAAACCGCAACGTTCCCATGCCTCACATGTTTCCCCCCAACTTCCCTCCTGGTGGCATGCCGCCCCCAGATGCAATGGCTGGCATGCCTCCACGCAACATGCCTCCTCCTCCTCCTCCTGGCTTCTTCAACGGACCGCCTCATGGGTTCATGCCTCCTGGACTCGGTGGATTCAATGGACCCCCCGGACCACCAGAGCCTTTTGGTGGATCTCCTTTTGAGGCCCGTGGCATGCCTCCAGGTGCCGCTGGTCGGGGTGCTGCCTTTGGCCGGCCATAGGTTGCCGCATGATCACGATAGTGAACTCTGCTTCTAATGGCAACTCTCAACTATCAAAAGCAGAACGGCATTCCGTGTTATAATTTGTGCAGTCAAAAAACAAACTACATTTTTATTATTATTACTAGTATGACTTTTTCTTGGAGCTATGAAGGCCGAGTTTACAGGACCCAAGGGGTTATGGGTTCTAAGGACCGCTCTTTGCTTGCAATGTCATATGATTTTGTCCTGGGAAATGCTTACGGGGGAAGTAGTCTCGGTGACGAGGAGAGGCTCACAAGTGCACGGATTGCCAGATATAGGGGAAAGGAGATGTAATGCGGGCGATGAGAATGAAAATATGTTGCAAAATTTGAGCCTCGTTGAACATGTGACAGTACCTGCTTGTAGATTTTTGTTCGTGTAGCAGACGCACACAATGTGGTGGTGGTACTGCTGATATCGACTCGAAGATACCCTGTGAAGTATTGATGAAGAGAGCATTACGATTGCAGCTACAGTTGAGACGATTAGTTTACTATTGCTGACGTTTGTGATGTTTGCCTTACTCTGTTGAATCTTTTGACTGCCCAGCTTTGAGAATGGTTACCTCAGTGATCTGTGCTTCTGAAGATGAGCAGAGTCAATCGTATGACGGAACCTTGGCGGACTTGTCCCAACCCTATCACTGCTGGAAGTTGATCATATTCACATGCCGACAAAAGCGTAATTGCAAAAGTCCATACCGTTAATCAAACAATCGAGGTTAGTTCATACCGCACGCTATTGCATGCAGCTAGAGTGCAAACGTATCGACGAATCATCAGCCACAGAACGAGTGAAACCTTATTGAATGAATGCCCAAAACCTCCTCACTACTGCCAAGCTATTTAGGTGGTACCAACACGTACGTCCGCAGTCACTCCTCTTTACTCCTCTTCTTCTTCTCTGCATCTCATAATTCTTCTATTTCAATCACAATTCGCAAAGATGAAGCTCGCGGTGTTTAGCTCCAAACCTTATGACAAACGCTACATCGAGGCGGCTCGTAGCGCTGCGGCTGCCAGAGGTGCTGCAGCTGCTGCGACTCGTCCCGCGTCGGCGGATATCGAGATTGTTTTTCATGAATTCGCTCTGGAGGAAGATACGGTTATCCTCGCAAAGGGAGCAGACGCAATCTGCGCCTTTGTCAATGACACTCTTTCGGCACCCGTGATTGAAGCCCTGGCAAAGGAGGGCGTCAAGGCGATTCTGCTGCGCTGCGCGGGCTTCAACCATGTCGACCTCGTGGCTGCCGAAAAAGCCGGCATCATGGTCGCCAACGTGCCGTCGTATTCGCCCGAGGCCGTCGCGGAGTTTGCGGTTGCGCTGATCCAGACGCTGAACCGAAAGACGCACCGCGCGTACAACCGGGCGCGGGAGGGGAACTTTGCGCTGGACGGGCTGATGGGGCGGACGCTGTTTGGGAAGACGGTCGGGTTTATCGGGACGGGGAAGATTGGGGTTGCGACGGCGAGGATCATGAAGGGGTTTGGGTGTCGGATTTTGGCGTACGATCCGTTTCCGGCGGCGGCGTTTGAGGGGGTTGGGGAGTATAAGGGTCTTGATGAGGTTCTTGCTGAGTCGGACGTTATCAGCTTGCACTGTCCTTTGATGGATAGCACGAGGAGGATTATTAACGAGGAGGCGATTGCGAAGATGAAGCCTGGTGCGATGTTGATCAATACTTCTCGAGGGGGGCTTGTTGATACGAAAGCTGTGATTAGGGCTCTCAAGGCGCAGCATTTGGGGGGTGTTGCGCTGGATGTGTATGAAGGTGAAGGATCGCTGTTCTATGATGACCATTCGGGGGAGATTATTCATGATGATGTGTTGATGCGGTTGATGACGTTTCACAATGTGATTGTGACGGGGCATCAGGCGTTTTTCACGGAGGAGGCGTTGATGGAGATTGCGGATTGTACGTTGAGGAACATTGATGAGTTTGTGGTGACGGGGACGTGTAAGAATTCGTTGACGAAGGATTTGAAGCTGGTGAAGAGGGATTCGTTGCCGGTTCGGGGCGTGTGATGGGTTTCTGGGTTGTTCATTCACAGATGTTAGGTAGAGTGTTGAAGTATTGGTAGCTTTCAAGTTTGCTTGCTCTTGGTGTTTGATGTTGATGTTGAGACTTGGCTATGAAGAGAGTTGGGAGAACCTTGGATGACGTTTTCTACCGTAGCTGGCGAATCGTTATTCTTTATATTGCTCTTGCAAACTGGGGATATAATTGGAAGCATTTTGCTTTTGTTTCGAAAATCTGTGGACCTTGTTGCTTCATTCTTACAACTGTTAGGTGTTTGTATGCTTATATATAAGTATCTTCGGTAGTTGATTTGGTCCCTTGTATGTGAAATGTCAACCAGAGTCCAAGTAGGTAATGACATAATTGGTAATAGTTTACTATGTTGATAGCTACCCCCTTAAATGATTCATAAAATGCGTATCTTTTATTGAATGCGTGGTAAACTGCTTCTGTGCTATGCGAAAGGAAGGTCCAAAAATTCATCAAATCATCTCTCGTAAAATGCCATAAATCAATCCATAGTCTCAATCACAAAAGTTACACTTCTCCATTCAGCATCTCCATTGCCGTGATTCTCTTCTCTGCCAACTGAGCCAGTCGAGCAGTCGTAACAGGTTGTCCGCTCTTCATGTTCAACAGTCGAGCGCTCTTGATTAAATTCTTGATCTCACGCCCATTCAGCCTCAACTCTGCAAGTTGATCGTAGTCTTCCTCGGCAACTTTGAATCGTGTCTCGCCGCCGGCACGCTCGATGAAGTTCTGCCAGACTTGGCGGCGGGCGGTCGTGGTGAGGTCGCTGTATGGAAGGAAGAGATCGACGCGAGACTGGAAAGCATGGTCGAGGCTCGAGGCGCGGTTGGTGGTCAAGAAGAGGATGCCCTGGTAGTATTCGAGCTTGGTCAGGAAGATGGAGACTAGCTCGTTGCGTGCGAGAGTGTCTTCCTTTCGTGCGCTTAGAAACACGTCTGCCTCGTCGAGGAGCAGCATTGCGTTCCAGAGACGACAGAGTTCAAGAGCTCGGTCTAAAGATGCTTCGACCTCATTTGGCTTGGTTCCTAGAGCGCCGGCACTCATTGCATACAGAGGAACTCGGCCCTTCTCTGCCACTGCCTCAGCCGTGTACGTCTTTCCAACGCCTGGGGGACCAAACATAAGGATAATAATGCCGCGACCCTTGTCGGTGACAAAGTCGTCAAAGTCTGAGTTTGCAAAGTTCTTGTTGTCGATAAACGACCAAGCAAGCTCTTTCTCATCACCAGGAAGGACCAAGTTCGAGAAAGCATCATCATTCCAGACGATATCCTTCATCTTCTCCACGAGGAACAAACCCCACTCCTTGGCCTTGAGATCGAAGCCGTTGACCCACGGCGTGCAAAGGAGGCACTGCTCGTCGGTAAGAGGAGTGAGATCTTCCTTGCGCTCCAACTTCGTCTCAGAACTCTTGACTGTGAGTTTGAGCTCGTCAATGGCAGCTTCTTCCTCGGAGGACGAGCTGCTGGTGCTTGCGTCGGAGCGGCGGCGGGGGCGTCGGACTTTGTAACCATCTTCGTCTTCGCTGGATTCGTCTGCCTTGGGCTTTTCTTCGGAATCGAGAGGGCGGAGGTTTGGCTTGACTACTTTGCAGCTGGCGTAGTAGGCAAAAGCATCGACAACAACCCGACCGGAAGCCTAGGGGTGTGGGATGTTAGAAGAATGCATTAAACTGAGTCATGGTGTCAGGGACTTACTGGTTCTTCTTCCTTTGCATTGCCTCTCGTAACAATCTTCCGACCTTCGTACTGCATGAAGTGATATGTCCTCAACTCCTCAAACTGACGACCGCGGGCAATCATTTTAGCCTTGATCGCATCCGGGTCGCAATCAAAGGAAATCGGCCAGGTGGGAAGCAAATGAGCTCGGCGATAGCCATCGTAGCCACCAATCTTGGTCTTCATCGTCGTATAACCGCATTTGTCACCGTTCCAATCGACATATTCCATATCAATGACCCAATATGCGGGGCAGGAGTAGCTTTCTTCAACCTTGTGGTGCTTGAGAACGCGGCAAATGGCGTCCTGCCCGTACATCTTGGTCATGACAAGCTCTCCAGGAGGAAAGATCTGCCAGAGGAAGTCAAACTGAACTTTTCCCGTGAGGCGAGTCTGCTCGAGAGAATTGACTGAAGGGCCAACAATGGGAAGTAGAAATTCGATCAGCTGCTGGCCAGCCTTGCTCAATTCAGGGTTCGAAGTGCTCTGGCAAAAGTCCTGCAGTCGCTGCCATCGATGGACGAGAGGTATGTAAGGAGAGCGGAAAGTCCAGTTCTCGCATTCCAGATCGAGGTCTTGATAGTTTTCGAGGACCTCTAGAAGGATCTTGCGCATGAAGGGACTGTTGATGGTGAAGGATTCGGTGATCCAAGAAGTGCCACAGTGAATAAAACGGTGGACAATGGGCATCTGGGTCATCTGTTTCTCCAGTGCAACCTGGTGGTCTTCTTCCGAGTCAAACTGCGACCAGTGGACGAAGCCTTGCTGGTAGAGTTTTGTGACAACAGAAGACGGCTCCTCCTTGGGGATCACCAAGGCTATGGCTGCGTCGGTAGAAGACATTGTGGATTTTGAGTGGCTTGCTTTTCTTTCTCTTTGGTAGACAGAATTTGGAGAAAAGAGTCCCCGTGGTTTTACATACATTTATTGAAGATTTAGAGAGAAAGATCAAATTGTGTTTTCGTTGGCGCAGTGAGGTCGATCTGAGAAGGCGAAGTCCCCACTAGCTTCAAGTGAATTGGAGTTGTTGATGTTGATTGCAAAACCTTTCCACCAGAGAATTCAACAAGTTTATATATCTTTCCGGTACTATAACACACTCTCAATTACACGGATAACCAACACGGATAATGATCAAGAATAGTGGAGAGTACGGCAGTTCAGCTTGCCACAAACCGAGCCGGGCCATGGCATTCCTAGGCTTGCTAGGCAGCCATCGCGATTCTGGCCAGTCAGACAACACCAAAGCTTTGAAACATATCTCTATACGTGTATTTCGGCCATTTATACCGTGATCTATTCGTATTATCGCGAGTTTGACTTGATATATTACTGTCTTGGTGGTACTGAAGCCTAAACTCAGCTGTGTTGACGGATCGTGCGAACAAATCAGAGTTCAAGAAACGGATCCCTTGAGTCGGCGTTGACTCGATTTGGCAGTTACAATATAGTCCAGGTATAGTTACTGGTAAAGGTAACCACACTTGTTGCCTTGAGCGCATCAGGATACTATTCGATATAATAGTTATAGGGCGTAACAGGAAACACATGCTGCATCGCTAGTTACATACAGCTAACATGAAAGGAATTGATGCTACTGCCGCAGCCAAACGGGTACCAGCTGCAAAGGCGGCATCAAATTAACACCCACACGCGGTTACTACGTGTCTTGATTTATCTGGTGAATCACGCATATGTTGAGCCAATCGAAAGTGCATGCTGCAGTTCAGTCGCGATGGCTTTACGGGTGATTGGCTGCTCGATTCTCAGTCACGTCACTCACCGAGAGGCCCCGTGTCGTGATGAATTGCCCGATAGGCAGGGAACCGGCATTCAAAGAAGCTGGATCCATGTCTCGGCATGAGTCTCTAAGAGAAAACTATCCTCCGCGGAAAATGGACATCAAGGTTGATGCTCCGCGGTTGTAAGACGAGATTAGGCAGCCGCCCGAGCTTGAAGCTATTCAAATTCCCAACCACCTCATATACAAACGTTTAACTTGAAGATCGTTATTTCCGTCGGAACTTCTCTGTATTGTCATTCACAGATCGGCACTTGATGGCATATGCAAGAATAAGCTCTCCATGTCTTGGATTCCGACTCCATCTAAAGTGCCCAATAAACGTTTATCTCGACCGTGTCAACCACATTCACCCACCCGCGATGCATCGCCCTTCCCCACACCGTAACCACGTCGCCCATTTTGAGACTTCGCACAAATTTGCCGTCTCCATCCAATTGCCCTTTGCCCTCCTCCATCGCTTGCTGCGCTTCTTTCGAGCCTGGAACGACGACGTCCCAGCAAGTCCAAGTCACCTCGTAAGTTGTCCATTCCCTAGAGGCCACTTTATTGCGCAGGATTTCCCGTGGACCTTTCCAAGGTGAATGGGCATAGTGATACCCAGGAACGCCATTATGGCTTACTGAGTTTTTCGGTTTGGGCTCGACTACTCTTAGCTTGCATATTGGTAGTTTCTTTATATCTGGACATCGTTCACCTGTTTGAAGAGACATTAGCACATCCAAATGACGCCTCGTTCCCATTGCTCTTGAGAAATTGAACTTACACTCATGGCTAGCGTCGAATTTCTCGAGACCAACTTCGAACCAAGTTTTGGCATCGATAAATGGGCCTGTCCTCTCGTCTGTGGTCCATCCTTGGTCGTGGCTGCGGATGCGAAAGACAATTTTCCGCACAGGATTCCTATGTATAGAAGTGTTTCTAATTAGTTGTTGGAAAGAATTTCGATCGTATTCTTCTTTAACAGGCCATGCAGCAATTCCTTCGGTCTGATAGGTGCCGTCTTCATCTCTAATCACGTCGTGTGTGAGCCCGATAGGAAAGGATCTCAGCTGTAAAAGCGTAACCTCATGAGTTTAAGGACCTTTGATGACCTCATTAATGAGACTCACCAGGAATGTGGATCCTTGGAAATCGAATTCACCATCGCCAACTTGTTCTGCATGAATGGAAAAGCTCGGCTGAGCTTTGGCAGATGATCGAGCCCAATATTCCGCGTAGTCCAAGATGGTTCCGACAAGCTCTGGAAGAAGCACAGTTTGGGACAGCATGACGCGTACGACCAGGACGTCGCTGAGTGTCGGTTCAAAAGGCATTGCATTACTCTTCCAATGCGGCGTCAGTCAATTTTTTAATTTTTTATTTAAATCACAAACGATCTTGTCTTGCTGAGTCGTGAGGCGAAATATCGAGGTTGGAGAGTTGGGCTAAGCTTGCACTGATGTCATTTAATTTATTTCTAGTCTTGTTTCAGCATCATGTCAATCACATGCAACAAATCAGAGCCAAGCACAACACATGTACAAGACAAGTACCTATGCATGGAACACAACAGAATCAGGACTCAAGGAAGGTGTCATAAACTACTTTATTATTACATATATGTACGTGAATAATATGATCGAATGAATGTGTCTAGGTATGTATGTTTGCACGCTACTCTTCATATACTTGTCCATGTAAACTGGTGAAATTCCCGTGGTCTCTACGACCTATTAATAGCATGGTCGAACTGGAGGACAGCATCGGCAAAGTACCACGTAGAAGGCACCGTCGAAGTAATAGGGAGCCCAACCTTCAGCTGGCAGCTGTTCAACTGGTTTATAGTCGATACGCTGTTTGTCACAGGAGTGTTGATAATGCCCGTGCTTGTAAAGTACGCACCGGGACCTGATGTCGCCTGGTTGAAGCTAGGGACATCAAGCGATGTCGAACCACAGACAATCGAGGCCGTGACTTTGCTCTTCCAGCTCCTGTCGGTAGAGGTGGTTGCGATCATGAAAGAAAGTTGATATGCGGACTTCACCTGCAGTTTGAAGGGAGCGCTAACAACGATGAGTGGTGCAGTATTGCGGATGTTGGTGGCATGGAAAGCGTTCAATTCGCCGTTGGGGCTGTTTGCATTGCTCACGCCGATGCTTGTCCAAGCGCCGGAGGAGCTCGACGAGGTGACCCATGGGCTCAGACCGGCCGAGAAATCACCGTTGGGGATGAGGTTGACTGGCGTGGGGGTCACGGTGACGGTTGCGGTCGTGGTAGTAGTGGCCGTGACAGTGGTTGTGACAGTAGCTGTGACAGTGGCCGTCACGGTGGCCGTCACGACGCTCGTAACAGTAGCTGTAACTGTGTTTGTGACAGTCGCAGTGACGGTGTTTGTAACGGTGTTGGTGATGGTGTTTGTCAGGGTGTTTGTAACAGCATCTGTGATGATGTCTGTGACAATGGTTGTGGCAGTTGCAACACCGCTATCAAGTTCTGTCGCCACAGTTTGCCATGCCGGTGCTGTAACGCCAGGTGTAATAACCGAGGTCGAAGTCTATCTCAGTCAGCATCATCTCCAATGAACAAGATGGGAGTATTGGGGAAAAGATGGTCATACCACTGTGACAGTCGCAGCAGGAACTGTCTGAGAGACTGTGACCGTCTTGGGCGTCACATTGATACAATCACAAGCGGCAGTGATGCGCTCAGGAGAGTAGACGAAGCACTTGGTGGCCATACACTTGGGCTGCCCAGGCTTTCCACGCTTGAATGGAGCATGGGTAATGACAGGCGGCGGCGGCGCCTGCTGCTGACCACTAGTGACAGTTGCTGTTGCTGTCACGGTCTGAGTTGTAGTCTGAGTTGCAGTCTGGGTGGCAGTCTGGGTTGCAGTTTGAGTTGCAGTCTGAGTGTCTGTCTCAGTGGCAGTCTGGGTTTCTGTCTCGGTAACAGTGACAACGTCTGTCTCAATTGCAGTCGCAATTGCAGTAACGATAGCAGTCTGGATGGAAGTCTCAAAGTCCGTTTCGATATCTGTTTCTGTGGAAATTGGAAACGTGGCCGTATAAACGGTTGTTGTAGAGCTGAGGAAGTCGGTCGTGGCAGCGGCAGTGCTGGTGACCCACAGAGTTGATGTTCTATCTACAACGTTAATGCCCTGATTCTTACACGATTCTTATATCAGGTATGTCAAACAAAGACTTACACCGTAGGCTCTGCTACTGTGACTGTTTGCGTAGCCGGAGCGAGAGCAGAGCAATACGCAGAAGCCGAGTGAGAGTATTCTCTGCTAACGAAACACTTGTACAGACTGTCATCTCTGCAGGCGTTGCGCTCGATGAGCTCCACTGGAGTTGCGGCCACACCGGCAACGAGGCCAAGCGCGCCAACAATGAATTTGTTCATCATGTTAACTTTCGAAATAGAAGAAGAGAACTCAAAAGAATGTCAAGGCCCCGATGAATGAGGGATCACTCATGCCTTGGGGAGAAGAGTTTGTATCGGCACGCCATTTACAGCTTATAAAGGGAATCGCCTCACGATGGAAAACACTAGTTTCTTCATCTCCTGAAGTCAGCCAGAGCCCCATAGCTCTATTGAATATGGGTTGATGGGTAGCTGGCTTGCTGTTACCCGCTAGCAACGATTTGATCGAATCTTCAAGAGAAAGACCCCTGTAAACTGTTGGACGGGATCCATTTTGCTGTCAATGTCCCTGAATAGTGCCACAAACTATTTAAACTAGCGGGCACTAGTTTTCTTCAGCTCGTCTGTGTTCCTGGCTCTGTCAGGGCTCACGATGGAAATAGTCTTTTAGGCCAATGGATCTTGATCTATTTGCGCCAAAGTGGAGAGGTAATCTCGGAAAAGCCACTGGCGCTTGGACATCGTAAGACCAGACCAACAGTTTGGAAACATCGAGACACAGCGTTGTTGCCGGACATAGGAGAAGACTGAATATGTACGAGTAATGCTTATTGTGTGTTCTACCAAGATTGAAGAGTAGCTCGTCCTGTCATCGCAAACGTGATTCTTTAACGCAATCAACCGGATGCATATGTATATGCTTAAACAATTTCATGAGTCATGCGTCTGGCAAGCTGTTGTATTTATATGCCTGGGACTCTTTAAACTCGTGTAGCTCCCGGCATACATGTATACATGCAGCCATTACAAGAGCAGTCATCCAGTTAAGACTGGTGGGAGGGACCTCTTGTAGAGAAGCTCTTCCAAACTCACTTCACGATATTTCGACCTCACCTGGGGGTCTGCGTGTTGATATTGCAAATGTGGGACTACAGTGCCGTTATGCGATCCAACAGCAGTAATCCCGGTCCCCATGTACGTGGTATTAGGTCATGATAGAGTCTATTCTTCTATATGGTCACTCCCTAAGCCCACCTAGATATTGGAGCAAATACATAATGGAATACCACAATAAGGCTTACTGGATTGTCGAGCCGTCAGGCTGACCTTCCAGTTTATCTACCGTACTATCTATTATCCGATAATACAGCGTAACTACCAATAATAAAAAGGGGCTCATCTTTAGCAGGCGTTCACGATGTGTCTTCCAATCAAACTTCTACCCTAAATGTTTATACACGGACTTGGACGGTGTATAGGCTGATGCAGTGACCAGACTCTCGTTGCAGCAGCCGGTGCATATTCACAAAGTTTTAAAACCTTTAAAGGTCTTCAAACACTAGTTGTAGAGAATACATTCACAGAAGACTACTTTTAGCGTCGTCTGATCTGAACAGCTCATCTTCTCGGCGATTTAGCTCTCTCACAGGCCTCATGTTTCCTGAACAGTAGTAGAAGAAGTTTCTCCCAAACTCGTTTATCTTTGCCAAAATATACTAAATTGAGGAGAATATTTAGGTTACTTGGTAGCATTAACCTTACTCCATTCAATCTACTTCAACTGCAACTGGCATAATGCCAATTTTTGTGCCAAGCAGAAGACCGGTAATGAGCCTTACCTACATAGATTGGCATGTTGCGTCACCTTCACATAGAAATCCGATAGTTAAGGCTGTTTTCAACATAATACGCTATGTTGATGATCCGTACCAGACACTAGAAGCTAACATTGAACATATGTTGTACGAAGCTCCCGGAGATACTGCAACTCGCGAGTAACTACAGGGGCCTGCCCCTCCCCCCCCCCTTCGAGACAGCCACAGAGCAACTCCTATACTATTATAGTCTCTCTAACTAATGCATCAATTGCATATCACTGCATCCTAAGTGAAAGTCTTAATCTTTCCTTCGCCTCGAGTGGCGATCTCTGTAGATTGCACAATTGTAAAATTGCCGTCGTCTCCCTTGCGTATATCTGCAATCATAACAACAGAGCCGGTTTGCTTTTCTCCAGTCTTCTTATCATTATACATAAGTTCCCCTTCATAAGCAATGGAGCCACCCCCTCCAGGAGCTTCCCACACTTTAAGCTGCTTTTGGCTGATGAGGGTCAGGTCATGGGCAGCACGAGTGCCCGTGATATACTCAAAGTATACTTGGCGGGGGACGTGATCATGATTAATTCTGATATAGCGTTCCAGTCAGCAACTACGGAACAATTACATATATGCAGCACCAGGTAAGACGGGCAGTACAACTTACTTGATGGTCACGTCCTTTGCCATACGGCTCTCAAACGTGTTAATTGCAAGCTCATCATCTAGCTGAAACAGAAGGTTGTGCCAATATTCTGATAGCCATTCAAACAATAGACTATTTTCGCTTTTATGAGAAGTCGCCATAGTTGATTCGTTGTGATTATTGTTAGTGAGAAACTCAGGAAAGGGAGGGGGAAAGTGTGATATAAGTACTGGATAGAATACTTAGGCATGGAGACATCACCGCTAAAGGCAAGAGTTGTATTTCCAAAAAAGGCAATACATATTACCAAGCACACATATCTGACACCCTTTTGTTTATTCTATCCACTATAAGCTGACAATGGTCTTATGCACAATACCCAAGCGAAGTTTATTTAACGCGCCTCTAAGAATGTCTGGTTCAATACTAGCCCGCAACTAGAAAAAGTAAACAGCACCAAAATTCTCAACGAAGATCAGCTGGAAACTATCCCCAGATTCGCCTATTGTGGGTAAGTATATAATGGAGAAGGATTTCCAGCCATAGTCTATATAAGACTATTTGTAGTCTCAGACAGCTAGGGAAGACTTAGTATGAGGAGTTGTAATACCGCATAAATAACCATCCTCAATAAGTCTCACAGATGGTATGCTTTCCATTTTCTTCTTAACTCTTTACCTTACATCAGTTTCTCCAAGTATAATACGAACTAGCGCAAACCTGATCTCACGATTCTCAACAATACAGCAACCAGAACAACAAGGTTTTTTTTCAACTATAGCGAATCCGACATAATGGCATACTGTGTGTGTCTGATGAACATTTGAAGCACTGCTTACAAGATGAGAACGGCTGCACATTATTGTACTGTGGACTTTTTCCACCTACCTGAGATATCGCACAGTCTAGAAGCATTGGACCTAGCGTATATACCTGCGATTTATATCAGCCACGTGCCATTTCAAGCAGCACATACAAGTTTTTCATGGTCCTTTTGTTATCAATTTGGTGGGAACTATCGTTAACCCATTCCATAGAGGCCTCCGTGATCACATAAAAAGAACTTGGTTATGTGTCCAACCCCAGATAACACTCTACTGCTAATAGAGACACATGTCACTTCGGCTTTGCCTAATTTGAGCTTAGAATGGAAATGCTGGTTCAAAATATTTCTCGACTCATCCAACATAGGAATTCCGTGCTGAGCTAATGCTGGACTAGCCTGCGGGGTTCTCTCAAATCCTCTGCTGATAGAGAGCGTAACGCGCGTTCAAAGGTTGAGAACAGATTGCAATATCGCCGCCACCACATATATGGCAGCATCTTCCCCGAAGTATATATACAGCAATATTTATACCAGATTTTATCTGCGACTGCACCTCTCTCTCAGGTATTATTCATCTCGTTAAAATGGCTACTTATACTCTTGCTCCAGTTAGCCTCAGCGACAGCGAAGATTTGAGTCGAAACAATATATCAGCCTTTTGGCAAAATCCTAATTGGGTCTTAGCATGGAAACACAGTACGCTGGAAAAGCAGATTGATATAACCACCAAACGCTACCCGCGTAGACTGATAAGTGATCACGCAACTGCCCGACATCAGAAGGCCATTGATCCTCAAACCGGACGGCTCGTGGGATATGCTCGCTGGGTCCTGCCTGATTCATATGCTACTACTGTAGACGGTGAGCCAACTTGGCCTGAGGCTTTGGGCCCAGTAGTATCGCCAGAGGAAGCAGAAGAGATCAAACGGATCGCTGAGGCAACTCCGTTGAATGCGAACAACGAAACGGATCCTCTTGACAACAATGTTACAAAAATGAAGAACGAGGTTCTGGAAGGGAAGACCTTTTTTGGTGGGTAAGCAAGATAATTGGAATATGGGAGAGATACTGAATCGTTACGAATAATAGTGCTGGAATATTTGGCTGTCCATCCCGAAAACCAAGGAAAAGGAATCGCTACACTATTGGTGCAGAGCGGTATGAAGGAGGCGGAAAAGCTGGGACTTGATATTTTTGTTCTTGCGTTTCAACATGGGTGGGGAGTGTATGGCCGACTTGGATTCAGCGTTGAGCGGGAACTGATCCAAGATGATTCCATGTACGGAGGCGACGGTCACTACGGAGTTCGGTGTATGATATATAAGCAACCTCCGAAGACCGAAGTGTAATCAGATGAGCAGAAGTCGTTATAACTTTGAGTAGATAGAAGCCCTGGGTATAGTTTTATACAAGTAATAGAGAAGTGTTGAGCTATTTCACCCAAGATGTAGTAGTCCCCATCCATGATATCGAGACTATTTCTCCAACAGAGTTGTATGTCAACATTAGCATTGGCACTATTTCCTTTACTTACCTTAATGCCTACCCTAATTCTTCGATAATGAAACTGAGACGCTTATATGGAAGTGAGTACAGTAGGATTTTCAAGTCCAATAGCTGCTACGCTTAGCTCCTCGAAAGTACTATACTATTATACATGTTGAGATATGACTTAATCAAAACCTTGTCTATATACATTTTTCGACGGTTTGTTGTACTTATTCTGATTTCAATGAGAGATACCGTGCGATTCCATATGTGAGGAAGAATATTGATCCTTTCCGAAATAGACTATCCCTGTTTGATCATTATATTATACTCGACGCCTCCTATTAGCATATAAGCGCTAGAGTATTCATGACACCGCAAACTCAATGAACTTTGAGACTTCATCTAACAATTCTCCAGGAATGTTGAGTATTCCACACTAATTCTTTAAATGAAAAATTACTGGACACATATGCCGGCTCATCTAGACTCCTCATTTAGTCCAGATTGGCTCTCTTCTTTTGGCCATGGTTAACATTCCGGGCACATCCAAACGCTGCAAACAGTGTAGCGTGCGCCGAGTTAAGGTGCGCCCTTCTTCTCCAATTCCACGCAACATTCACGCAGATGTCCATTTCGATATTCACAATTTTCTAACGTGCAAAAGTGTGACCTTGGACAACCGAGTTGCACAAGATGTCTTAAAAGTGGTATTAAGTGTAGCGGCCCAACAGCAGGATCGGTGTTTGTTCACCGAGATGTGAATAATATCCACCGCGTGTCGGATAGGAAAATGCTGAGCCACGCATTCTAAAACCGGCATTTGGACATCACAACATTACCCACAGCAACTATCAAAGAATTGCATGATAGTGCTCAATCCAATAAACTGATAGCCCCAATTTCAATACCTTCTTCTCTGGGCTGCTCTATGGATCTATATCGTTCTGCTGTGGCCGATCTCTGGATTGTGACGTGCCACCCGGCTACCATTCCTATCGATTAGAATGTCGAATCGCCAATGTCGAGTAGCGCACGAGAAATTCTCCCACTCGCATTTGGAAGCAAGACTCTAGATTCTGCTCTTTTTGCCGTCGCTACAATGTTTATGGGAAAGCTAAGGAGTGATAGCAAATTGCAAGGTCTTGCCTTTGGCAGCTTATCCTCCAGCACTCAGTCGGTTTCGCTCCGAGCTGGCCCTGGGTTTTGGAGCCAAGGCAAACCAGACAAATAGAACAGTCCGTGCAATAGCAATTGCACTAACTTTACTCTTTTACGAGGTATGTGTCCTACAGTTCACGAGGTCAAAGCCTAACCTTAACCCACGCGCTGACAAGGACCTAGTGGCTGGCCAACGGTTCCAAGGGAGAGGGATATCGTTTTCATCTCAATGGGGCCCTAGATCTTATCAAGAATTCAGGCCCGGAAGCCTTGGAATCTTCCATTACGAAAGCGGCTTACACAGATCTTCGATGCGGGGCTGTAAGTTGATAGCTCGGATAACTCAGTTCAGCTATGACGGGATGCTGATACTCTTGTCGCACAGTTAGGCGAAGCATTAAAAAGTCGGAAAGCGACATTTCTTGCTTCAGACCAGTGGTTCACTATTACCAACAAATTATCGATAAAAAACCATCGGTAACTGCTATTGGACATTGTTGCTCATATACCCGGTCTCCTTGAGCGCGGCGACCAGTCAAAACTTCTTGGTCCGATAGAGATGAAGGATACCATAAATCTCGGCGCAGTAGATAAATGTTGTCACCAAAGTGCTCAATCTCTTCAAATTATCGAATATTTCGGAGATTGCGATTCAATAATCCGAAAGCTTCACTGTTGGCTACAATCGCTGGAGGAATCTGAGGGGGGCCGCGTCTGGTGGTACTCAGATGAGCCAAATCCGGATCAAAACTGCCAACAGCGTCACGCGGAAAAGTCAAAGGACGATATTTACTCTTCGACAATACATTTCTCAAACCCTTGGATTCCGGGGGTCGTCATCTAGTACTGGTCCAGCTTATTGGAACTTTCGAGCACAATCCTCGAGGTACGCCAGTTGATCAATCACAAGTCGCCCTACACACCCTGCCTCGGAGTATTGAGCGCCGACTCACCATCCTTATTCATGCGTCTGGAAACTGTGAATGAATTCGCGATACACCTTTGCCAGACCGTGATTCACCTTAGCTCGACACTAGAAGGCTGCACGATGTCACACATTCCCGCAGAACTAGCGGAACAGTATTTCATACGCCTACTTTCCACCGATCAGGAAAGTCTCTTACAGAAGGATGCCGAGTATTTGAAGAATAGGGAAAAGGCATATATTGGCTTACAGCTCTGCAGAAAGGGGCTGGACATATTGCGCTCTACTGTTAGAACCTGATTCACACCTCTAGAAGTTATGAATTGGATATTTCTGTATTTTATCCCTGGGCTAAAAACTTTTGAATCGACTATACACGCGCGTAAAATGCTGCATGGATGTTAACCATTTGGCGGAGGGAATACGCGGGAAGTGAATCAAGAATTTATCGTTCTTTCACACACCCTTGCTCATAATATTCCTCTCCACTGCCTAATTATTGTCATTTGGTACGAGGAACAACATTGATATGAGAGCGCGTGTTCTTAGTCCACAAGGGAGTATTTAACTTAGCCATCAAGAGTGTAATATAGGAGAATTTTTATTTGCAAATGCTAGGGCTATCTACACTTAAAGAACTGCACCTGTGTCTTGTCACAACATCTGGCTCCACATCTAGTCCGAAGACAGAGGTAGCCAGTTAGCCAATTCACGACCAATCGTATGCGGGTCATCCTCTTGTACGTAATGTATCGCCTCTCCCAAATACACGACCTTTGTGTTCTTCAATCTTTGCGCAAGCTCCTCCGCTTTTGCCTCCCAGACAAGTCCTCCGGGTTTGGCCCAGAAGAGTAGTTTCGGCTTGTCACTGGCCAATAACCACTCCATGTATTTCTTCGCATAGGACCATGTATTTTCAGGTTGGCCCTCTACAGGAAGCTCGTTGGGAAGTCGATAAATTGGCTCACGCCATTCGGGCTGAAGAAAGGGTTCGCGGTATGCGTTCATTTCCTCATCGGTCAATGGTCGCACCACGCCACCGGGAAGATTATGCTCGATAAAGACGTTCTGATCGATTAAGAGGCTTCTACCGACTTGAGTATCTGGATCTCGAAACTTCTTCCAATTTTCCACCATAACAGGCGGTAAGTCGCTCCAATTCGCTATAGGGTGGATAAATTCCATGAAGGCAATACCGGCAAGGCGGTGCTCATTTCTACGGGCCCAATTGAACCCGAGGGCTGATCCCCAGTCGTGAATGACGAGATTTATTGCTTGGGTTGGTAAGACTGTGTCTAAAAAGGCGTCGATGTACCGCTGATGGTCCTCGAAAAAATACGCTCCAGGGACCTTGTCGGAGTTCCCAAATCCAATCAAGTCTGGGGCAATGCAACGACCCTTTTCAGCTGCATAAGGAATGATATTTCGCCAAAGATAGGAAGACGTAGGGACACCGTGCAAGAACACGGTGACTGCTGACTTTTGATCAGAGGCTCCCACGTCAACATATGCCATTTGGGAGCCCAAAATCTGTACTTTCTTCTTCTCGAAGGGGAATTCCCCTGAAATGGCTGTTGGGACTTCGGTCATTGTGGAAAGGGAGAGAAATGCTTGCGTAGTTGCGGTTGTACTTGAATAGAGGAGGAATTGCTAAGAAGTATATGGCGTTTGGCTGATTTGGGATCGACTTATATAGTAATGGAGACATTTTGGAGGGCGTAGCTTTCAAGTTGAGATAGGATCTTACAAATCAACATGCGTGCATTATGTTTCGTGAAATATATGTTGATTTCGCAGTCATAAGTTCACGCAATCACTTAATACACAGTTCTCAGACTTGATCATCAAAGTGGTACTTCGTGGGAAGAGCGGCCCCGCAGTTTTGAAACATCGTCGCTACTTCTACTTCGAGACTAGTTATCCCGTGTGGCGAGTTGGCTCGGGTTTAGAAGTGTCTGTAGGATTGGGGCAAAGAGACATTGGCTTTAACTCCCATCAGGAAGCGTTACATAACTTCGCTGCTATTTCTGGATTTGTATTGGTTCTAGATTGGACACAACTCGTTCTAGACTTTAAGCCGAGGTATTGTCGTGTGGTCCAGTTTACAAATGCCGCTATTATGGCCCGGCGTAAGAAGCGCCACATATTGCTTCAGCAATTGTAGTCTTCTATAATTCTAATCAATCCAAAAGTGGAAGTCGCAGCGAATGGAAACTGCATAATGATATGAGTCAACTATGATGAATTTTGAGAGCATTCTATTATGAGGAGTTACATTGAAGTGATGCGGCTTGCCTAAGAGGTCATGACGCCTGTGTTGCATTTATAAGCTGTTGGTCGAGCAAAATATATAAGTTGTCGAGTTTGCACTCTTGACTGATCTAGGTTGTAAAATGAGCAACATAGATACTCATATCATTCTCTAAAGAATAACTTTTAACAACGCGAAGATGTCCATGACAGTGGAAGATTTGATGCAGTTTGTGCACCCAACAAATGAACCTTTACTTTATCTGACTGGATTACTAGGCAATGCTTTACAGTTCATACCGCTGATCAGTACGACATGTTTGTTCAAAAAAATGACATCCCTTCCGTAAGAGAAGAGGTTCCAGGAGGTGGCTCGGCGTTATGGTTTGGCTCGCCTTCAGCCAAGAGAGTGATAGCACACATGCATGGTGGTGGATTGGTCATGTATGCGTCCACTTTCCATTTTGGCTTGGCCTACGAAATGTATAAAGCTGCAATTGCAAGTGGCGACGATGTTGCGCTTGCTGTGCTTGCTTACGGTGAGTGTTCATAACATCTTCATATCTCCTTTAGCTTTCTAACTGTGTCAGATACATGCCCGAGTGCTCCCTATCCAACTCAGCTACGCCAACTGGCCGCATTCGTTACGCATCTTATGCATGGTCGGGATTCGAAAGATGTTGGTCGTTACCCATCATAATCTCGACTTTACGCTAACGTGTTCAACATCTGTAGATCGATTTGTACGGAGACAGCGCTGGTGGATTACTGATCCTCTCTCTCCTCCTTCACATCGTGCATCCGCACCCCAAAATCCCCCTACTCTCCATCCCAGCAGACCATCGCCTTGGGAGAATCTTGATGATATCTCCTACCACGCCAATGGTTACACCAGCTATGACAGCAAGTAAAAACATTGGTCGCGATTTGGTTGGCGTGGATGAGGTAGCTCAAATGTGGAACGTCATCAAAGGTAATTGTGATCCTGATTTTGAGCTCGTCAATCCATGGTTCGCTCCATTGTCAGTGCTCAATGAGGACTGGTTTGAGACTTTACCGGCTGGGACGATCACTATTGTTTCGGGCGGATTAGAGATATTCGAAGAGGACATCGCCAAACTTGCTCAAATAATCAAGGTGAGAATCAACATACCCATTCAACTACTCTATGTTACCGAGCATCAGGATTAATGAAAGACAGAATAAACATCAATGTCCAGTCGACATTCTCGTAGACCCAAATGTTGGTCACATTGCCTTTCTCAAAGAAGGTCTGATGGGCATCCCGCCATCAGAGTATACAAGCCGCGTGATGGAATGGGCCAAATTACGGGAGTAGTGTGGAATATGAAAACGCAAGTAAGATATCTTCCGGGCGTGTTAGTCACATTATAGAGGCTACTAGTTGTCAATGATAAGGCATGCAGGGACGATATCGTAATTTGCTAACTTTTTTCATTTTCCTTTTCTTTCTCGCCGTTCTATACTTGAACTCATTGATTGTGAATCTTTCATGAAATGTACCTACAACGCTGATGATCATAATTCTTGAAGCAGGCTGGGATCTTAGACGACGTTAGTTTTTAGCCACTAGCTAGATTAGATGCCCAGGTCATATATAGCGAGAGAAGACGCTACTGCGGTTCCATCGCATTTGACCTCGATTGATATCTGTATGACAGCTGCTCAGAACGTTGTTGTCTTATACTCTTAGCTTTTACTGACTGCTCCTTTATTCATGCCAATCCATGTCATCTCCTGCATCTACTAGGCTGGCAAGCTGATTCTTGGACTTCTGCTGGGATCCCATTTCCTAGATTATAGTTAATAAAAATTGAGACAACAAATACCAATTGTGACCAACCTCTTCAACGGTATCTTTGATCATGTAGCGCGTCACCTGTACATTTTTCTCCTGTCCAAGTCGAATTGCGCGCGCGATGGCCTGACTCTCCACAGCAGGGTTCCATTGCAACTCGACGATGAAGATGCGATTCGCACAAGTTATGTTCAGCCTAGAAGTTGGTTAGCATTGTATATACCACTAGTAGTGAAAGAAACCTTTAACGTACCCAAAACCGCCAGTTCCAGTTGTCATGATGAGTACTGGCTTCATTTTATCGGTCTTGAACTGCTCGAGCTTATCTTTTCTTTCCTTAAGCGAGCAGTTACCATCAATATCAAGATATTGGATATTAGCTCTGTCAAGATATTTCCGAAGAAGCTGCAGTGTTCGAGTCCAACATGAAAATATAAGACTATGCAAATTAGACTTGAACCTCTGGTAAGTAATGGATAAAATTACCTTTTGGACTCCCACAGGCCGTGTTGGACATCCTCGATCAACGCGTTCATCTTTGTTGAATAGCCCTCTTTACTGAAATCAAAGTAATCATCACCGTCTTCAGCCTTATCTTTCGGGGGGCAATTATGAACACTGTCATCGTCTATCATTGCACCGCTCTCAACCATGGCATGTCTCAGCCGGCTTATACACACGGGGCAATGTTGAGCTTGCCCTCTATCATTCAGTGTATTCGACTGTTCGATGCACTCAGAGCATAGGACATGAGCGCATTGCTCATACCTGTTATGGTTTAACTGACTAGACCCAAGGATTGGCATTGGCATTTCGCAACCAGCACACGTAATCTCGCTGTTTTCACCAACGGCCGAGATGAGGGCCTCGCGTGCATCTCGGTAGCTGCGTCGGTCCCAAGAGAAAGGCTGCTGCCAAGTTCCATGGTTGCACAAAAGACGCATTTGTAAGTTGATCTGGAAGGTTCCGAATTTGGAGTTCTGCTCAGCCTCTCCAACACGATGAAGGATCTTGCGACGCAGAATCTTCATCGTATCCTCGTATTGCTTGCGTTCCTCCACAGAGAAACTCAGTTTGCGCACCGTTTTACGCAATTGAGGCAAGTCAATTATCTCTTTTGTGCGACGCAAACAGAACGCCTGAAAGAGCAGAACAAGGCGGTCCTTGGCCAATGTCGGCGACTCGTTGTCGGGAATCTGCTCAAAAGGGACCTCTATGTACTTCCGAAAGGTAGCCGCCTTGTTAAAAGGCTCGACACGTATGAATGCGAAAAGAGTACCAATGTCGGCGAGTTTGTTTTGAATAGGTGTTCCTGTGAGACACCACCTGGAATTGGCATGTATTGCGTCGCATGCGTGGTAGAATGCTGTAGCACGACGCCGAATAATATGCGCTATCTACTATTAGAAATGCTAAAGGAACAAGAAAGGGGTGGGATGAGGCCTTACCTTCATCGAGTACGACTCTAAACCAGTCGACACAATGAAGGAGAGATGGCTTCGATTTAATTTGGAATTCAGCAGTAAGGGTACTGTATGTAGTCATAACGATGTCTGAATCTGCAATCTTCTCAATATCTTTTGGTCGATCAGAGCCGTGGTACTTGATTACTTTGACACCTTGCTCCAAATAGCTATGAAGCTGGTTAACAGTCATGAGGATAATTATTGGATCAAAGGAGCCCTACTCTACTATCTCATTCATCCAATTGTATATAAGAACTAGAAAGGTCAGCTTTTGTCATACCTTGTTGGAAAGATTTGGGAGAGTGTTAATATTATAGCAACTTACGAGCGGAGGGGACAATCACAAGTGTTGAGCGCGAGCGCTTAATCGTCTCGTCGACTTTGGCACCGTTTTCTTGTTGCTCGGCCCAGTCTCTTCCATAGTCAAGAGTCTTCATTATCAGCGTTAACATGGACAAGGTTTTGCCCATACCCATCTCATCGGCCAGAATGCCACCCCCTTTTTCGATTGGTTGTATGCCGGTCCTGATCTTGGCTCTGGTAATTTTGTGACGATATCTAGTGTTGTCAAAGTTAACTCTTGCCTTAAATCTGCACGGATGGTAGCTTACTCTGTATTCCCACCTTCCACGGGTATAGGCTCCCAGAGCCTATACGTGTCGTCGATATGACCAGACTCCCTCTCTAGCATGAAACCTAGCGCTTCTTCTTGATGGCTATAGCGGCAAGCGAATATTAGCTAAAATTCACGATAGAGGTATTGTGAGATTACCGTTTAAGCGTTTGAACCACTCTGTCTCCGCCGTCTACCGCTTCAATCTCTCTCGTGTTGATAGATTTATAGACCTCTTCTAGCATGTTTCGCAATCGTGCTTCCCTTCTCCTGCTGGAAGAGTTCTCTCTGATAGCTTGTGAAACAGGCTGCTTAGGTTGAAGTTGAACACCGTTCATCTTGAGCCGCAAGAAGTGTGGATTATCGTATATAGCCTCGCATCTCATGTTATTAGGCTTCTGCAGCCACAGCTTACCGGATGACAAATCATCACCAACTTTCATTGCAGTCGATTGTGGACCGTAAACATTGATGTTAACTTTAACAATAGCATCAGACGGCCGGTTAGCGCGTCCAATGGTATCCATTAAGCCGGATATAGACGCGACGGGCTCAAACTCGACATTAGATGACTGATTGCCTAGCAGCGACGAAAGCGTCGTGCCAACGCCGGAGCGCACTTGGCCAAAATCTTCGCCAGTATCTCTGAAACGTAGAATAACATGATTTTCGCGCTTTTCAAGTTTGAATCGCTCAAGTCCGGCGTCACTCTTGTCTAGTTTAGAGTAGATAATTTGCATGTCGCCAAGTAGTTTGACATCGACGTCATGTAGCTAATGTAGGTAGACAGCGGCTCTCACATTAGAGGCTACGTTACTCTTCTTTCAAAAATTGTGAAGACTTACCATTCCGTAGCATATGATTTCGTTGTTGGCCACTTCGTTGTTGGCCACTTCGTTGTTGGCCACTTCGTTGTTGGCTATTTCTGTGTTAAATGTTGGAATAACGTCCTCAATTCCTGGTTGGACTGCGTCGGATGCCACAGACGGCGAGTGAGAAACCTCTTGGGACGAAAGTGGCCCTAATGGAGACAAATCTGAGCCTGATGACAGCACGTCATTGCTCCAATCAGTAAGCTGGTCGTTCAAAAAGTCCAGGCCATCAAAATTCATTGACGACATAGAAGTAACGAGGTTCGGATCGACCATAATGTTGCTAAGGTACACTTCTGGTGAAGACTCCGCCTGTTGGATAATCGGGACATCACTAAAACAGTTAGTAGTGCTTGTAGGGATTACTGCTTTGTTACGTACCTCATTGGATTCATGAAACTTGGCCCATGGTATTGACTCTGTCTCATTGAATCGTGAAATCCGTCATATTCAAGAATCATTTCTTGCGCATACGGTTGCTGTGGCTCCACACTGGATGTGAAAAAAGTTTCATCATCTAACTCTCTGACTGGATCAAACCGTCGCTTCAAAGGATTGGACATTGCGGTTACTCAATTGTCTATGAAGAAGTGGTAGAGGATCTGGGAATATCTGCAAAAGGTTTGTTTCTTCCATAGTTGCTTCTAATAAGAGGAATGGTTGTCGACGTGGCCAATATGAGCATTGTTTTTCACCTGTAAGGCAATCACGAGGCGGATAGTAGAATGGCAAGGCGGACGCGTTTCATCACCGAAATGAGGCTGAAGCTGGTGCGCGCAACTTCTACTGGCGGAACGCGTTCGCAAGGCAATCTGATGTATCCCTATTCCGTGCTGCCTATTTGCTGCCGTCCACGAATCGCGTCCCTCCAATGTGGCTTAGACGCATGCTGCATAGGTGTAAGCTTCAACCATCCATGTAAATCCCAACACCATCTTTCTTGGAGCAGGCAACCGCAAGTTTTGGGCGGCAAGGCCGAATTTACCAAATTAAATTGTTACAAAAGTAGAGTAGCAGAAGTACAGAGACGGATCGACTATGCGTCTGAAATATGTATGTGTGTATAAATAAAGTAAGCGTACTGCCGATCATCGCCAGGTTCCTCACTCAAGTTCCGTAAAGTTTGGCAAGAAAATGAAACTGTTTTTATATATTTCATTACTACAGACGTGATGGAGTCAACCATACTTCCATTGAGGTCGACAACAACAGCGCCAGTCAGACAAAAGAGGCGGCGCTCTGAGTCCGACAGCAGCACCGACCAGGGTAACGAATCTCAACCTAGAAGATCTCGGCAACGTTTAGACAATCTTTCGTGTAGAATATGCGCACTGATGCTCTCTCATGAAGGCCTGAAGTCTCTCAACTCACCTGATGGATTCTGGCATCGGACTCGGACTGACTGCAAAGCCTCTGCTGATGCAGGGTGTGGATTGTGTAAATTAATCTTATTCACTGTCTGCAGAGAAAATGACGAAGATTGGGCTTGTGAGCAACGTCTCATCTTTCGAAATTCTCGAGTTCCGCGATCTTCGCCCACTTTGCCGAACAGTCAACAGATGGGAATATATGGGCTTCAATGCAGTATCGAATCTGAGCCCACAAAATCCACTGTTACCATTCGAGTATTTGCTAAAAAGTGTGAGTATTCGTTCCATAAAGAGTGAGAAACCACAATCTGACAAGATATAGACGATCCCATCGCAGAAATTGTGCGCCAGAGGCCTCTTCGCAGAAATGTCGGAAGCAGCAATGCGTTTGCCGCAGCAAGGGCTCTCATCAAAAATTGCATGAATCCCAAGAATCCCCACAAACATTGTCAATATTCCCGAGACACCGTCCTTCCGCTGCGAGTTCTCGATGTTGGCCAGCCGAGAGACCCTCACCCAACAGTCAAATTGAAGATTAATGATATGGACACCCGTGCCAAATATCTGGCTTTAAGCTATTGTTGGGGAAAGCAACTCGGCCCTACAGCAAGACCACTTCAGTTACAGAGAGATAATCTCAATCAACTGGTTGCCGGTATCGAATTGGAGAATCTTCAACAATCCATACAAGATGCCATTTTTGCCACTCGCCAACTGGGCTTTCAGTATCTTTGGGTTGATGCCCTTTGTATCATCCAAGACTGCGCTAAAGATAAATCAACGGAGATTTCACGCATGGCGTCCATCTACAAGAACGCTTCCGTGACTATTGCGGCATCCTCCTCAGAAAATGCAGCACATGGATTCCTAACCCAGAAGAAACAACCTTATTGTCCAGACTATGATGTCCGTGTTCCAATGGCAAATAATGTGACAGGTACGGTGTATCTTTCAACAGGTCCATATGAGCCTGATCATCCTTTAGACAAGAGAGGATGGACATTACAAGAGTTCATGTTATCATCAAGAATGTTGATATTCTCCGACTATGAACTTTTATGGCAATGCAAAGAAGTAGATCTTCGGAGTGTTTCTGCAAGAGGGCTCGAGTATCTTCAACTATTGGAGAGTCTCCCATGGACAGTTTTTGACAATGACACAGAACCCTTCTATGGAAGCCTTGAAGATGATAAACTTTATCTCTGGAAGACCATTGTTTGGCAGTACACAGATCGTGAGCTAACAAATGCTGATGATAAGCTGAACGCAGTCATGGGCATAACCTCTGAGCTTGAAACGTTATGGCGTGATATAAATATCTATGGGCTGTGGAAGAAATGGTTTATAGACCTTCTAGCTTGGCATAAACCGGATCTTAAAAGAGAAAAGGGACGAAATCTCAAACGAGCACCAAGTTGGTCATGGGCATCTCTCGATGGTATGATCGCTTATGAAGGGTCCATCACCGCTGATGCCATAGTCAAGGTATTGACTATACAGACAGTGGTATTGGCATGCCGTATGCTGAAAGTAAATGAAGTAAAAAAGGACAAGGTCAACACGATAGTAGAGGGCACGGATCTCGAGGTTCCTGAGACAGAAGTCCAAGAGATGGGGTTGAGTTTTGACGATGTGGAATATTTGTTGTTGGGGACAGTACAGATCGGCGCTGATACTGAGAAAGGCAAAGGGTTGCTTGTGATTGATGTTGGCGGAGGATTTTATCGGCGGATTGGACTGGCTAACTTCGAGGATATGGACATATGGGAAGGCGTCAATCGGCGAGATATTACATTTGAGGCGAGGATCAATGATTAGGACAGAGAGCTTACAAATAAATATTGATTGCAGTAACTTCTATAGCTACAAGGGCTTAAGCACTTAATGTGATATCCTTGTATGAATCTTTTGGTGCCTTTGGCAGTCGCTTATTCTTGTAAAGGCCTTATCACAGCCCATGTGCGTACACTTAAAAGGCCGCTCTCCAAAATGGCTTCTCTCGTGGCTGACCTGGTTGATCTTCCTTGTGAATTTCTTACCACATAGACTGCAAGGAAACTCTTTTGCCCCAGTTCTGGGACGAATCGGCTCAAATGTACCTTGTTCACTGCTCTGTTCAGGATGGTAAATCCGCACGTGTCTCTCCAAGTCCTTCTTGGAGGTGAACCCGATCGGGGCAGCATTGCATCGGATGGAACACTGATATGGCCTATCGTGCCGGTTGTTGTGGACTTCAAGATCTTCTTTCTTATCGTAGCCCACATGAAAGTAAGCGCATAGGAGGCGTTTGCACTTAAAGAGATTCGGACCATAGTAATCCGATATCTTATCATTGAGGTAAGCGATATCACCAGGGTTGAAGTTGGTCTCCAATGAGGCTCTATTCTCGAGCATAGCCTTCTCAATCCTCTCAATACCCATAGTGTTCCGGACGTCGAAATCATTTTTCTGATGAGTATAGATATGATTCCACAGGATGCAAAGGTTTTGATAGAACGGAAGAGCAGAGAAGTTGTCGAGATCCGCTGGCATTCGGCCTCGAAAATCTCGGTGAAATTCTTGTGTGAGATCCGCTCGATTTTGGTCCACGAAGTCTTGCAATGCGGAACCAAATTCCTCACAGTCACTGCTTTGTTTATTAAGGAAGTCGCTGCACTTCGAAATTGCTGTACTGATGTGGCTGTGCCATTGAGAACAAGCGTAATCTTGAAAGGAAAACCAGCCAAGCTTTACTTTTTCTTGCCGTTGATTGTCGTCGTAATCTTTAGAAGCGCTAATTATGCTTAGGTATCGCAAGCAGCGAATTGTGAGTCCACACTGGACAGCCTGTTCAGCAATGTACTTATTTTGAATGATATGTCTAGCCATCATTAGTTTAATACCATAGAGCCAGCTGATAGATTAACTCATTGCTTACTGCCGCGCTGTGGAATGAACAATCCGGATGTGACCACCTTCAAGAATATGCACCAGAGACCCAAGGTAATTATGGGAATCCTGCCTCAGCATCTTGTTATCAAAATCCACTTTCTGTTGTTTAGGATCATATGACAGAATCGATTGCATTTCGTGCCATTTGAGGGGACGTTTTGCGCAGACCAACCAACCGAGAAGTTGCGTTGCCATATCCCAGTGAGCTTCTCCCTCTGGCGGTTTCAATAGCTCAGTCCTCAATATACCTAAAAGCTTCTCATATCTATAAAAGATATTAGTCTACTCACGTTGTCCGTGGCGAAATTTGTGCAGTTGCAAACTTACATCTGGGAGAGCTTCTTGGGTGCCATTTCTTCTGTCAATTTCTCTAAAAGGTTCTCTTTTGTCATCTGATGCCGAAGATACTCGATGGCCAAATGGGCATAGAGAAACATATCTAAATTTGTTATCAGCATGCGCTGCGCTAATGGATGCCAACCGTAGGGGTATACTTCGAAAACGAACCTTCACTTCTTCGGCAGACAATACTTTCAATCTGTTGTTTGTCGCTTTCAGAAAGATTGAAGCCGCTGCTTGTCGCGCTCGCCTTAGAAAAATCCGGTATCCTCATTTTCACATAGTTTCTGATGTCTTCTGCATTGTCCGTCGCCTTGAGTTCGACACATGCATCACTCTCTGGCATGATGTCGGCTTTGGATAGTTCCGGGATTTTTTGACTCATAAATAGCACCCTCAATCGCCCCTGCTTGATGTTATCACAGTTTGTAACCTGATCCTTGAAGAAGCTTGCAGCTCTACGCGCTTCTATAATTTCGCACTCGTCTATTCCATCAATGACGATATACTGCCGCGTATTATACTCAAAGAAAGCCTTGATGAGAAATTCTGCCGTTGCGACGTCCGTTAGAAGTCCACTTGAATCGATATTTTCTTTGCACAGAGGCAAAAGATACTCAGTGACTTCAACCATTTGATGCAAAACTCCTTTGAGAATGTCAAGGTAAGTGCGATGATCAGTGTCTTCTTCTTCGCAATAGAAATAGCATATCTTGCTCTCTTGCGAAATTGCTTTTCTCCTCTTTCCGGCACGATAGTCCCCTAACTCGTCTATTAACAATGACGAGAGGATAGTTTTACCTGGACATCATTAGCTCACAGTATCCCAACTTTATGAAACAAGACTATTACCAAATCCTCTACTCCCTTGGAGCCAGATGGCGGAATTGGGTGGCGGATCCTCAGTTATCCAATCAGTGACTTCGCTGTATTTCTTGAATAGCCAACGGCCAGTATCAGGACATATTCTCGCATCCTGGAATTTCTTGTGAAGTAGCGGCATCTTCTTGGAGGCCGATATCCAAGCCAAAACTTTCTTTTTTGTTTTGGTTTCCTCGTCTTTTTGTTTTTCTTCGAAATTTTCCCATGACTTCCTTACATTCTGGGGATATTCTAAAAACATCCTCCTAATATTTTGCCAGTTTTGACTGCCGCTCTGCCAGGACTCCACTGGCGGTAATTCGGCATTCACATCTAAGGTCGCTCGAGGGTTCAAAAAAGATGAGCCCTTCTCCTTAATAAATTTCCCATGGCTTTCCAAAGAAACTGCTATATGATCGAAAGTATTGGTGAGAGATTTCCACGTGGATTTGTATATTTTCTGAAATACTGAAGAATATGTTAGCCTTGATAATGATATCACCAGACGGGAGTTAATCTTACAGGTAGAGCGGAGGGAGAAAAGCTTATAAACATGCTGATGGAAAGTAAGAACATCTTGATATATGTGCATTAAAAATGTTGTGCAATCGGGTATTGAGATGAATAGCTGTACATACTCGTACAGCAATGGCAGTTTCTCTCCTATCTTCTCGTATACGTCTAGTAAGTTGTCCAATTCTCGATCGGTGGAATTTGTGAACTACATTGAATGGTGTTAGCCTGGTGCGTTTGTATGACTCCAAAATTGCTTGATTCATATATACCTGTAAAAGAAATCGAGTCGGTCCCCAGACGCATGCCATCAATTTCACGACATGTTGCGGATCGAGCTTAAGTTTAATTATCACTTTCTCAAAATGCTCCATACCGGTAAGAAATAAATGTATTCGTGTCATGTTCATCATTTTTTTCCTCGTTTCTCGCACTGATTGGATATCGTTGATGTCTTGTAGTACTTTATCATAACTGCTTGATTGGAATAGTTCTTTTTGTTCAATATCTGTGACTTCCGCGATGAATTTGTCTACAATGATGAGCATCTCATTCGGGTCCATTGTTTGGTCTTGCCACACTGGTAAAAGTGCTGATTGATCCGGTTTAGGGTTATCAAGAATACATTAAACAAAGAACTCTTGGCTTTGGGATGTTACAATTTGGAAATTTCTGAATTGTTGGGGTTGGGCTGCAAATCTCGGTCAGGCCGAATGAGGCAGCAACTAGGCAGCGACAATAGATGGACGCGCACTGCATGAGTGTTTACAAATACTGCCTGCGCCTCGCCTGTTTCTCTTTTCATTGGATAAAAACTATAGGCTCCCGCTTCTGTTATCATTGTACTCAGCCTCCACACTATCCTTATAGTAAACGAGAAATTGAGAAAGCGCGGTGAATTCTATATACGGAAAAGCGTATGCAGTTACACCCAGCCATTGAGAATTCGCCTATTTATCCCTTAATTTCATGACTTGTCCAAGTTTAAGTGGTGGCAAATATCAGACTTTTATGTCTCCGTATGTTCGCGCAGAACATACAGTTCTCACTACCGTTGCCGAGATTAAAATTGCTGTGAAATGAGCGACTATTGCTGTAAAATGAGCACGCCTTCTGCAGGATTCAAGGCAGCAGCAACAAGACAAACCCACAAATGAACATGAGCCTATTATACTGCTGAATGTAGGAGTTATAGGCGAGGGACTGGATCCACACGTGTATTGTTGGAGATTTTTGGAAACACTTTGCGGCCATTGCATCATATCTAATACTCTAAATAATAGTTAATCTATGTTTTATATTATTTCACACCCTTAATTGATCCTACGGCGTCCGTGTGATCGCCAATTCTAACGCCTTCGCTATGTCAATTAGTCATTATTACAATTACTCTGTAGGCTCACCAATTGCCTTCTGAACAGCATACATGCTTTCCGGCCACCACGGCTCCCCTGTCTCTATGGATTCGGTCATCCACCCTTGAGTTTCCATGAATGAGAGTATCCGACCGAGCTCCCACTGTCCAATGGTGCCAATCCACCACACCCCGTCTAGAAGCATGGCGAGGACCAGCCAGTGGGCAAAGATACTCATTGCTAGTTGTTGTGCTTGTCCAAGTGGTTCTGCATTATTGGAGCAAGCAGAGTCGTTTTGCTGTCCCGGTACTGGTATATAATCCAGGGCTGATTGGACAAGTTGAAGATATTCGAGTGGCACACGGCTCAGGAAAGTCATAATTGTCCGTCTTAACATCCTCGTTGGCGTAACGGAGATGACGTGGGCTATGTACTTCCTCAGCCATGGAGAGGCATTTTCGAGTTTCCCAAGGTGGGAAGTCGATGGGACAGGTGTCGATTGAGAGGATTCAGAGATTGACTCGTCGCTGGCAAATACTGTATTGAAAAGGTTATCCAGAAGTTCAACAGCCGTAAGGCATGCCTGAAGCCCTGAATCCGGGTTTTTCGGTGCGTGGAAGTTTGAGTCATACTGGCCAATCCAGACTGCCTGAGCGTGCGCAGTGAGCTTTTCCATGGCAGCCCCGTATGTCGCAGATACAATTGGTAGAAGCAGCTTCTTCGTCCCTTCTGATGGGCCATCTTCAGGATTGAGTAGATTATCGCCCAGCTGGGGGGTTGTGTGAAAAGTAGTATCGTCATTTGCAACTGAATGTGGGCTCGGCAGATCATTTTCCAACTCGTTGTTTCCACTGTTTAGCAGCCCAACGTAGGCTACATACGCGGCCCGAATGGAGGTTATCCACTGTGATTGCAACGGCAGCATCTCGTTGGATAATGTGATCCCACAGCGGACAGCTTTCTTTGTTAACATAACCCGAACGCAGTGGCCAGATAACGAATATAGCACCATCAACGCAGCATTGGCCAGAACTGTATCAAAGTGACCGCCATAAAGAGCTCCCTGCATCTGGTGAAGTGAAGACCTATGGTGTTCGTCTGCTAGAGCGAGAAGCCTTTTCATATCGTCTATTCTCTCGAAAGGAGCTGATGAACCCCTCAAAATGTCGTAACACTTGCAAACTGCCGAGAGTGCAAGTACTGAGCCCATGACTGGTCTGCTGCCGAACGCGAGATTCGGCATTCCAACGTGGAGAGCGTATAATTCTTCTGCATTGAAGGGGATGACGCGGCTGGTATGTGATATATAGTGACTCAACAGCTCCAAGTCCTCAGAATTCAAAGCATGATATGGCTGGAGCACCTGCGGCACCCCAAGGCCATCATACGGTAGTGTGCGAGCGATGCCTGAATCGCCAGAACAAGTGTCATCGGAATTTACTTCGGAGCTGCTTGGGCTGGGCTCGGCGAGATTTAAATATCCCAAGTCCGGGATTTCAGGGATTGGAGAGATTGGAGAGTCTTGTTCAGGGCTGAGAGCAGTCGAGTCTGTAGGGAAGCGTTCGTTTTGGGTAGTGTAACGGCAACAGTGATTCCGCTTCTGGCAGCGAGAACAGACGGGACGAACTTCATCGCACTGATTGCGCTGTTAGCAAACATCTCCAGCTTCTCAATATTGAATCAAAACTTTAAACGCACCTTTTTTCTCTGCTGTTTGCATCTTATACAGCCCTTTCTAGATTTTTCATGCGACCGACGCTGTTTAAACTCCTTTGCAGTGTGAATGAGAATTGTGGACATTTTGGCTGAATTGTCTTTTAAGCTTGTTGCTATGGAACTCTTCGTGCAAGATTCATGAGAGACCACTTTATTTAAATATTTAACGGTAATCCGGAGACATAGTTACGCTAAGTATGCGACGGCGCTTGCAGCAAGAAAGTAACACACCATCCCTTTTTCGGGCTGTATTTGGAATTCGGTATGTGTCAGAAACTTAAGGCAGAAATGGAAGGTTTCTTGTTTATTCCCGCGCATTTCTCTTTTCGAGTCTGCTGATAAGTGCCGAGACGATAGTATGTCATAATCTCACCCATGCATTCAGCGTTAGCATGAATCCTATACTTCGTTTCAAGGCTCCCAATTCAGATTATTTGTCAAGCTGGTGACGCAGCAAATAGTGAAGGCCCAGGGCTGTGCATTCTAGCCTGGTTTCTAGTGGGATTAGCGGTGAGTTCGCGTTTACGAATCCCGTTGCAAATGCGAACCCCGTCACGAAAATCGCGGCCTTGCCCTGCCGCGGCGAACCATAGTCACCCTGATCAAGTGAATGATCATATATCGCCGACTGTAGCGGGCCCCCTTTTTCGAAGTTGTGAGCCTGGAAAGTTTAGGCTAACAGTTAAGGCCTGTAACTTCAACTGCTTAATAGTGGAGAGAGTTACGTGTTCGATCTTAATAATAAACATACAACTAGTCTGTTGTACATAAGAAACTCCGCAAACTTGATTGGCCGGAGTTAGTATAAGAGAGCGAGCCGATATGAGAGCAGCCTGTAAGCGTCTAGAAAGGCGAGTCATCAAGAATGCGGTCTAGGAGAGCTTCTAAAAAGTGCACTAGTTGTTACCAATTCAACTTTCAGGAACAGATCTACGATATGAGTAACTTTGATTCCGGCAAGAAGTACCCCGTTGTAAGGAGAAAAGCAACTTGTCGAAGTACACAAGCCACCAAGCACTTCAATGAAGAGAAGAAGGTTGATTCTATTGTTCAACTATCGCACGCGTATCCCGGGTCGAGAAGGATCCCGAAGGATGCCGGACTGATCCCCTGCCAACTGGACACTAGGTTGGGTACTGTACACGTAGACCTTCCTATGTTCTCCGTATTTCTGACCCAATCATTAACCTTCCTTTATGGTGTTTAATAATTAGTTTCAATCAACTATCTCGCATTCCTTGTATCAAGACAAACTTGCATTCTGCGGCTAGTTAGAGGAGCATGTAAACCAAGACAAGGATCACGTATGACCAATTGAAGCTATATCTGATGGAGGAACATGTGGAAACTATGATAACAAACTCCTTGTATGTCTATTCCGCTTTTTACAACCAATTTCAATATAGCGCATCACTGAAACACCACATATAACTGTTTTGAATTACTGAAGTTTGTCGGTCCTTCAGACGTTGTATTGTGTGTGGGGAGTTTTGGTTCTGACAGAGGGGAAGAGATTGCGGCACTAAAGCGCGCGAATCGCAGCCCCTGTCCCTTTCCCGAAATCCTTCTCAACTAAGTGCCTAGTGGTTCCCGCATTCTAGGCATCTTTCTAGAATCTTGTAAATCATCATGAAGCTCTGGCTCGAGCATCTTCACCAACAGGATAAGGTACCTCAAGTCGTTCATAGCATACCAGTAGGACTGATCTTTAAGCAGATCATCATCCATACGATGTTTAATATGTGGATAACAATGTGGATCATCGGAGAATATGGAACATTATGGTTCTTTGAACTAGGCAAAATTAGTAGTGCATCGTTCATGCATCCGAGTGAAAGTGTCAACACCGATTTTTTCTCAGCATTTTGCTAAAGTTTAGCTAACATACTTGGGCATTGAAACCATATTGAAATATAAAATACTCGAGATTTCCCCTAGGCTATGGAATGAGAATTGATATCAGCCCAGTTTCCTCGCATGTAACAGCGGCTAATATGACAATGACAGCTCAGGCTCGATCATGTCCTGCCGCAGCTCTCGATAATCCGTGTGGTAAAGCCGAAAGTTTCAACAAGGTATAATGCAGCTAATCTGGGGATAAGGCAGGGCGGTATTAGTTAATCTTGAGGAACCGATCAGTCGGTATGAAGATCTAAGCTAGTTATTGTCCCATATCTAGTTAATCCTATCAGTCCAATGAGCGGTCACACTCAAGCTTTACCGACTGAATCCTCCAGCTTCCATGGCACTAATGGCATAACTATAATGGGGCGAGACTATGATAAGACCGACGGAGTGACATCTTCGAGATCACTCTAACAGTACAAGCGTCGGTGTAGTATTGTACCATCATGAATGTCGAAGATAGACTCCGATTATGAGTTTGAAATATATCACGTTTCACCGACTCTCTATGCAAGTGTTTGGAGCTTTACTGAATTTTGTCTTGTGATGAAATATTTAACATTGCTCGCCTACCTTGGAGCAATGTTGACGTGCTTACAGAATGAAATTGAGGGCAACCTCATCATGATGGTAATGAGATGGGAGGAATTGAGGGATCCTCAGATTCTGTATAGACTCGCTTCTACTTAAGAGTACAATAGCCAATTCCAACATTTGGTCTCCCGAAAGTGCAGCTTTACATGAACGAAAATTCTCCATCGTCTAAACTGTCAGAAAAGGGGTGATATCAAGACATTATTGCGTTCATTTGCACAATGAATAGAACCATCTATGCTTCTGTTGTATGCTGCTCTATCCACACAAGCAGCTTGGGATCGTTACCGTACAGTGCGCGCTCTTAGCCGCTGTCGTAAGTTCGCCAACTATTACTGCGTACTAGAAGCAATTTGAGTTTGATGATTAAGTCGAGTAATAGTATCTTGCAATACCATTATCGACATGAAGTCGGGTACTGTACTCATACGAGTATTTGCTCAATACCGGTTACTCATCAGGTTGCATTGGCCGAGCGTATTCCTCCAGTCTCACGAGCGTATTCCACAAGCCACAGAGCGTATTCCTCCAACGCGCGTCCCCACATCGCGTCGGCAGACGACCGATTCAGAGCCTGAGAATTGCCCTAGCTTGGCAAAGAGGCGTAGTTTACGGGAGCTAGCGGACGCTGTGTCTCCATCGCATTCGAGCTGTCCTTAATCAACATGAATGTTCTCCACCATGCGGACAAGGGAAGTAAACACCGGACTGATCTCCTTTCTCAAGGCACCAATATCGGTGTACGCGTGGAAACAAATGGCCGGGCTCATCCTTGCTAAGAGTACCAGAATCAGCCTGGTGTGTTCCTCCTCCTACTTACCTATCCAAGGAACACGCTCTGCTGACCCCTGGTGAATAGATGAACAGCCTCATTATGGGCGATGCGCTTGAATACGCCCTTCTGGATTCTGGAAGACAATTTGGAATATGCACTACGTAGAGATGCAGATAATTTGGAATATGTAGAGACGTAGACAATTTGGAATAGGTAGAGACGCAAAAATATAGATCGAACATTGTATAAATACCCACCACGCTGTAGTCGGGTTGTAAGCAACCATAGGAACATCACTTCTTTGTCAACCAGCATCATTATACCAGAGAACCATACTCGTACTCCAGCCAATCAGACAACATGCGTGGCCTTTTTTTCGCCATGGCGTTAGCCAGCTTCGCTTCGGCGTTGCCTAACTATCCTATGAAGGGTCACGAATGGATTCCTGCGGGGCCAGGAGACAGTGGGTGACTCAAAAATCGCCGGTGATTCACATATATAGGCGACTAACCGCGAGAAACAGGCCGCTCTCCTTGCCCTGGCCTGAATGTGCTTGCTAATCACAATTACCTTCCTCGTTCCGGAAAGAACATCGATCTACCAAGCATTCAAGCTGCCGTCGCGGCTGCATACAACTATGTCCCTAACACTTTCGACAGCGCCTTCATACAGGCCCAAGACTGCCATTTGACGACTACAGGCAACTTTTCGACTATCAATCTCTCCGATCTGGCAAAACATGGACATAACTGTGTCGAATTTGATGGATCTCTATCGCGAAATGACCTCTTTTTCGGAGATAATTTGCACTTCGACCCAAAGATTTGGTCGACAATGGCAAAGAGACTGGACTTGAACAAGGTTTCGCACGATCCAAAGTCCAAGTACATCACTGTAGAGCAGGCGGCCAAGGCCAGAGCTGCTCGAGTAGCGGACGCAATGAAGGCCAACCCCAATTTTACTGCATCAGATCTCGAGATGAATGGCAGCCCCGGGACGACAGCTTTGTACTTGACCACGCTGTGGGATGATACCGTGGGAGGTGCTCCTAAGGAATGGGTCAAGTCGTTCTTTGGTAAGTCGCGCAAGTGGTCGCATGTCAACGCTGTCTGAAGAACTTGTACTAATCACCAAACAGAATGGGAAAAGCTCCCTTTCACTAGGCCTTTGAAGCAAAAGACTGGTGAAGATATTGGTAACATGCTTACCGCAGTTCTGGCAGTGAAGGTTTAATCACTGGCTGTCAGCACTTATGCAAAGGTTGGCTGCGATGCACTTCTTGTTCCGGCTGTGAACCAAGTGCGATAAAGCCACTACATTTGGAAAGACAATGGGTACCTTTGAGAAACTGGCATTACAAATACACGAAGTTTTTATATTCTTACTCTCTTTATTTTATTATTTATACTATTTGTTTTACAATGCTTCGGAGCTTGCGCGTATAGGATAATACAGGTTAGCATGCAGGAGAGCGAGAACACTTTCAGTACAACATGCGATTTTTGGAACAATAGATAGTGAATATTTCGTAAATCTAGAGTTATCAACAAATGAAGACTTTGGAAGTTTTTTTCCGTATAATTGAAGATGTTTTTCCCCCCGGAGCTAGCGGGGATGTCAAACCTGCGTATTTTGAGTACGTTGTTTCCTGCGTCGACTTATGCCCCAGTGCTAATGGACCAAATAAACAAGGACAATAGGAAGGATAATTCATGACGAACATAAGACAGCAAGATCTCGAGGGCTCATAAATGATTAGTCTCAGTTCTCTTAGCCTTAATCCAAACCCGGCTCTATGCGTTACTGGCGCAATTCGTGACGAAGCTCACTAGAGCCTCTATACATATACTTTACAACACCATTGGTAGGGCGTCACATTTCGATGAGGAACATTAACAGCTGCATAAAAATAAAACTCTTTTCTACTTAATTCATCAACCAGCTAAATTAATATTGTACTAAATAGAAAGAATTCTAATAGCGTCTGCGAGTATCGGTGTCACAACATGTTTTCGGGCAGCGTGTTAACCACAACGGCCATTACAACCCATTCCTAGAAAAGAAGTCGAAAATAAGCTGGAACCCTGCCGTGGCATTGTTGTGGAGTGGCAGCGCATGGCCAGTATTGGGCTGAAGAGCCACCTCGATTTTCGTAGCGTGGGGGTAAGTCGCGTTCAACTCTGTCATATTGGCCAAACCCCTGCAATCGCCTCGGCAGATGTAAAAGTCAAGCTCTGGCAACAAGAATTGCACAGGGGCCCTGAAGGATGGTCCGGGGTTCCCAAGCAGCGAGAAGGCAGAGGCGAACTCTCCGATCGGGACAGGCTGCTTGATGCTAATGCCATAGTCGAGCAACTCTGGTGTGAAGGCGGTCTTAGGATTGCCACCAAAGAAGATGTTTTGGATGCCATCTCTCTGGGCCACAACGTAGCCGCTTGATCGGTTGAAAGGAGGGTTTCCTGTGGCGGCATATTCGACGCTGAACGATGTTGAGCCGGCGCTCGCAAGTTGGGTAGTGAACAGGTAGCCCGTGATGATGGCTCCATCAGTGAGAGGGCCGTATCTAGCGATGAAAGCCGAGGTAAGGAATGAGCCGAAACTGTGTCCGATGTGGACAACCTTATGCGGGGCTGCCAATGACTTGAAAGAAGGAATGGAGGGTTTCGCATGACCCGCAAACTCATACAGGCTACCATTGCGTGCCATGAAAGTCAATTGACGGAGGATTTCGAGCTCAACAGGTGCTTGAACCACGTCGTATGCATCCGGCTTATCAGATTGACCGACTCCCAGACGATCATATGTGAAAATGGAGTATCCTGCTTTAAGTGCTGCTTCCACGTAGGAGTGGTTCTCCGGCTTGTACTCGGAATCCCAGTATCTAGAGTCGTAATGCACTCCGTGGGTGGCGATCTGCAGGATATTATGCTTTCCATTCTTGGTGGACTTGGGAACACAAAGCTGAGCATGGATGTTGAACGTTTCAGAAGTCGTGGTATTCTTGATGATATTACCAGGGCCGTGTATAGTAGTCCGAGTGGCATCGTAAATTGCCCAGGATACTGCTTCAATATCGTTGTCCACTCTTGGTATGTCAAAAACGGCAGTATCCGCGGTAATAGGCAGCGGAATGTCCAGCTGCTTGCAATATCCGTGAGGCCTTTCGACACAGGCATTTGCTGAAACAGAAATGCCTGGTAGAAGCATTAAAGCTCCTAAGAGCAGTGTAGAGACCATTGTCTTTAAAGATGGGGATTAAGTAGGTGAACTGTTCGTAGAGTTACTGGTAGAAGATGATCGATGATTGCAAGTAGATTTGATGACCAAAGAAAGAAAGAAAGTATAAGCTTATTTATAACAAAAAACATCAACCATATGCCAGAGGTTTTGACAAATACTTGCATTGGCCAAGTCAACCTCAGCCGAAAATTGTATAAAATTGCTGACATGAGGCTATGATACGCCATGTTATACGCTCTCCCATTTTGACGCTGAATGTTAGCCAATTCATACGTTGTCTGCGCTATGCACTATGAGGAGCACGCCATGAGGAGTACGCTATCAGCACACAGCAGGCTATACGCTCTTACGCTATGAGAACCAGGCTATATTACGCTCTTACGCTAGATCCCACAACAAAGCGTCAGCTCAGCCTCAATCTATGCGTATAACTTAAAAGCAACTGCATTGCAATCCTTTGGTCCTTTTGCAATTCCGGTTTAGGTCAAACACCGATTTGATCAGTCAGCTGTTTGCGCCTTTCATACGACTAAATGAGATGCTGAAGATGCGCCTTAGAGAGTACATGGTAGGCATGTCATCTTCTTATCTCTGATTCACACAACCAGTCCGACATTTGCAATACCTGAAGAATAATTGGTTTCGTGAGTTCGCAGTGCAAATGACGAGATGGCCAGTTTAGATGCGCCTATCTCAGGAGTATATATATTTTATAGGATGATACATTTGCTGCTGTATTAGAATGGCCTTCATTTATACGACATCAAGAATGAAGAAACTCAGGCCTTGCTCAAGGGCCACCCATGCCCAAGCGACGTCAGCGGAGCTATGTCAATTGAGCAGGGAAATTCTCAATGCCAAGATCTGAGTGGTGAATTCGGAGCATATGACAACAATTTCCTGCTTACTGGTCTGATCTAGTTAGGCACCCACGATCAGAAAGATCGGGCTGACAAATTGTTGAAGACAATATCGGCCAGACTTCCAGCGGGGCATTTAGTTACTGGCATCAGAGTCCGAAGAGCAAATAAGATTGTAGTTGTGAAGCAACACCTGTCTGTTGATTAGGCTTAAAAATGATCATCGTAGAAAATAATGGTGCGCTAATGACTTGCATTATGCATTCACTAACACTGAGAAATTTATGTCATCTCTAAGCGATTATTTGCCTGCTAAGGATGTGGAAGCTGCCACGAACATACGCGAGCTTCGCTCGTGTCGTTTATCCACTGCTAATGAGCCTCTCGCCTTCAATAGACAAATCAAATCAGCTTAGAATACAAATGCACTTAGTCAGACTATCCAAGGGGCAAGTCCTGTCATATTACCGAGGCGAGCTATCACGTATATTCTCGGTAATGGGTCTTCAAGGCAGGCGCCCATGAAGCAATTTAGGTCTTGATTACGCTATAATAAGTTTAACACGATGGTACTTGGAGTTATTTGAAAGTTACATTGTCGGGAATATTAATTACACCGTACACGATAGAATCAAACATGCCGTCGGCATTCAACAATGATCAATATGTAATAATTTGTATGCAACAAGTGGAGTTATTCGTAATCTAGAGAGCGAGTGCGCTTTCATAGCCAACCCCCTAACGATTAGCCAGTAGCTGCAGCTATTAAAAGCGCTGGTAATACTGAGTTACTTAGTGTCTATACAGTACTAAATAATATATAGAGCGCCAATAATTGACACACGGATTCGTAGACGACCCAAACTTGCTACTTCAAGTCAACAAAAACCTCTATTCAGTTGAACATGGCAATTGTCGGCGAGGGAAACGCAATCTCGCCGGAATTCCACATGAAGCTTTACTTGACCGGCATCCCCGACCCTAGTGGCAGAAATGGTCGTATTATAGAATAACCATGTTTTCAAGTCTTTTAGTGTAATGTACCGAGGTAGTGAGATATTGATTAGGAAGGTCAATCCAAGAAAATGAAAGCCCACCACAACATTTTTCATGATATGAATATTATCTTCATTCTCGCCTAGTTTGCCAACATGTCTGTTCAAACCAAGTACACTTAACAAGCTCGACTCATCCAATTCCGAAAAAAATGGTGTTGTCACTTCGTATTCTGGGCTCTGCTGCTGTTATGGCAGTCGCAGCCTCTTGCAAGCAGCTCATTCTGAATGTTGGTCTGCTCTTTTGGCTTGAAATTTCGAATTCATTTTAATCCGCTTATAGTTTGATGACATCGCCATATCAAACGACAACGGGTGTGGTAATTTCACCTTTGGAGAGTTTTCTGTCTATCATGTGAGTTATCCTTGAGTTTATTCATTATTTCAATCAAAGCTGACACGTTCCAGGATATCGCGGTTTCAGATGCTTTTGGCACTTCTAGGGTTTTCAATGCCACCAAAACTCCATCTTGCAACTCTGTCTTAGACGAGGATATAAGTTTAGCCTTGTTTGGTCGAGCGCCTTCACCTTCCAACGTGTTATTTATCAGCGCATTGCTTGATGCCCAGATTGTCACTGCTAATGTAAATACAACATTGGTAAACGAAGCATCGTTTGATATATTGCCCGTCTTTTCAGAAGCTGAGGTAAATCGCGTTTAAGCTCCAAGCCAAGACTAAGCTAACTTATCTCAAGCGTAATTCGAGCGATGTAACTGTTAGAGTTTTTACTTTATTTTCTGATTTCGCCGATGTCGAGATTAACCATGAGTTCGAATTCCACACTGCAACCGATGGATGGGGTCCCTATCACGTCAGTGTTTCTTCAAATGGTGTCGAGTATCGGTTTCTTGAGGCTGACGTAGTGCTTCCGGATGAGGATTCCCAGAGGGGAGGATTACCTCCCGCCTTCTTCCTTGATAACCTTGTTTTGGAGAGTACAGAGTGATGCTGTCTGGGAAAGTGAAGCTAGCACTATTAACATATAGTAGTAAGCGCAAGTTATCATAGAACGGATAACCAACTTTCTCTTTAGCTATAAGAAGTTTAGTTGACAGCTATTGATAGCCCCACAGGGATTGCAAAGCCCAATTGCTTGGAAATACACCTACTTTTAACACCCTAAAACCCCAATATTTTTTTGTACCGATCTGGTCCGCCGTAACAACAATATCTTTGGTGAATGGTTGATTATAGTATTATAATCACAGTAATTGAGATTATGATTATTACCCTAATCCTTTTACTGCGTTCAAGTAATGATCAGTGAACTGTAACATTTTTCTTTCTTAAATATAGGTATATATATCTAATGCAATAGTACATAAAATTTATTTCGATTACGAGGCTTAAACTTTGCGACCAAAACCGCCTTGACATGCAGGACAAAGTCAATATATACAATGCACTGGATACGACTGGCTGTCCTATCATAATATCATGGCCTTAGTTCATTGCTTATAAAGGGGAGGTAGAAATTCTGAAATATATACCAAATGGAGATTTAAGCATAAATTGGTCAGGGATCGACCTGATAAGCTGCCTATCTTTGCACAGCTTTACTCAACGATTGAGCGCCTGTAGGTCATTGAGAATCACTGGAATTTTAAGAATTCGAAGATTTCAGAGTAGTATTGTTTGCCCACCATGTTTGTCAATATGTCTTGCATGGTTGAAGCAAATCTATAAAGCAAATACGTAATTCGTAGAGATCAGGCACTCTCAACCTTTATGAGTTATTTGGGAACGAGTCGAACAACGCGGTTGGTTTTAAATAGGTGATAGATACAGCAACCCTGAGAGGTCTCAGTCAATTTAGGCGTACGCTATGGGGGAGATGACGATCAACGAGTACTACGGGCCATAGCATCACTCATTCCGAAGTCAACCCTGGCCAGGTTACTCACCCCGGCGATGGTCAGCGGAGGCTTAAATTCGGCACGCCACCACGTCAGAGACACCAGCGGCTAGGCTTAGTCGCAGTTTGATTGGGACTACGGAAAATAATAAGGTAACCTTTATGCTTTCATTTTGCTTTCAGTGAGGTCCATTACTCTCATTCAGGTATAGCCCTGTTCATCTCCATTACTCGGTAGGATAGGGATATGCAGTACAAGTGACATAATAGAGAGATCGGTGGATGGTAATAAGGCCTGTTGTTTGTACTAATTTGAAAACTTAGCTGTTTTTGTTATGATTCTGAGTCTGGGGGCCTAGCCAGTACTTATGCGTTGATACAGCACCAGATACATCAAACCGGCATTCACTTAAACTGGCATTCGCTTCGGATATTTATCTTGAGGATAAAAACCTCTCATCTTACACGCGAGTGGTTCATTCGAATAATATGGCAACTATTCCCCTGTCTACTAGCCTGATCTAGCTACACTAGTAGAGTCTATAATTGGGATGACAAATGAGAAACGACAACATGCCTGCCGTCGGTGAAACTTTCTGCGGGGCTGTCAGTTGCCAGCGTAGCAGTCCGAAGAATGGGCAAGTTTTTACTTGCGAAGCAACACTTCATTATATATTAGGCTTACAAATATCTTTCTTAAAGTGAGTGCGATGGAGTACTCCACTGCCCATGTTGATAGATATGACTACTCATAGGCAACTATTTGCCTGTAAAGCGTCTGAGCCATATCATCGGCTGAGAATGTATGCATGCACTTAAAGAGACAGGCAATCAAGTATCATGTCCCAAGATTGTACTAGCATTCGAAAATTTGAAGTATTATTGAGAAGAAACTAGATATGTATTAGTGTTTTATTTTAATAAAGTTAATACTCCACAATGTTTGTATTATAGATGGCAAATGCGTTCTTACATCTACTTTAGTATTATTAGCTCAAGTATGAACTGACTGCTGTATGGCTAATTAGACGACATCAAATAAAATACTTCCCTATTTTCCAAAACATTATGGGGCTCAGAGATAAGCACAAACTATGCACCAAAACAACATCAACGTGGAGAAGCCCACATCCCCCCGATCCAGACACTGGTCGCTTCGGCCATAATCCCGTCTCGCGGTACTTCTCCCGATTCATGAATTAATAATAGAGTGCATGACACCTGACAAGTAATGATTCCACATTGTCTAATTGAAGATACGACGTGGGATTGTGGGATTGAAAGTGATCTAGCGCGTAACAATAGCGCTGCTGCTGCTATTGGCGTTGGAAATCCCCCTTTCCACTGCCGTAAGTTTTCAAACTACTCCAAGTCAATTACAATTAGTTTAATTCACAAGCTGCTAAACACTTTCATTGCTATTGCCTTGGAACATTGTCATCTGCCGATGATATGGACGCCCAAGACATGGCTAAGCTAGGCTCAGCGCGAGCAGTGGCGATCTCAGCATCTATTATCGCTACACAGCTTGTTCAGGTTTGTGAGGACCGAATTGCACGCTCGATTTTGTCTTGGAATTATAGCTCAGCATATTTTTAGATGATTCCTTTTGGTGCCGGGATTCTCGCCTCGAGCATCATTGCCCGCGACCTCAATTCACCGAACAAGACAAGCTGGATTGCAGCTTCGTACCCGTAGGTCCAATTCTACTTAAAAACTTGTCAATATGCAATTTTTTCGACTAATATCATCTCAAGCTTAACGCAGGGCGCTTTTGTTTTAATAGGCGGTCGTATCGGTTCCATCTATGGCCATAAAAATGTGCTTGTCGCAGCTTGTCTGTGGTGGTCAATATTCTCATTGGGTTCAGGCTTTTCCCGCAACATCGTCACGCTCATTGCGCTCCGAGCACTGACTGGAGTTGGAGGCGCTTTCATGGTGCCAAATGCTATTTCACTATTAACCATAAACTTCCCGCCTGGAAGACTTCGAAATCTGAGTGTTGGTTTCTTTGGAGCAATGGCACCCATTGGTGCTTCGATAGGCTGTGTGTTCGCTGGTCTTTTGGCTCAGTTGACGCCATGGAAATACATGTTTTTTGGGTTGTGAGTATAGCCGAAATGTATTTGCTCGCTGCAATGCGTATCTGACTATGTTATTATAGCACCATCATGGGTGCCCTTGTGACAGCACTCGTTGTGCTTGTTGTCCCCGGCGAGACTGAACCTTTGGATAAACACGGACGTGTTGACTACATTGGGTGCTATCTTGGAGTCGCTGGACTCATACTGTTCAATTTTGTTTGGAAGTTAGTATCTATCTCCCATCCCTCTCCAAAGTCTATTCCATCTTCACAAGTTGACACTCAGAAACAGTCAAGCTCCATTCGTTGGTTGGCAGGAGCCGTATGAGTACGCTCTACTGATTGCTGCAGTTGCCCATCTTGCCGCATTCATTCTCTGGGAAGCCCGATTCGCAGCTGACCCAATCTTGCCGCTCGATATATGGACAGCAAAATCGATCAGTCCAATGTTGTTGGCATCATTTATTTCGTTCATGGCAGTCGGCATCTTGGTATGGTATTGCAATACATGGAATGTGAATCTGCGAGGATACTCGACATTGCTGTGTGCTGCTACCTTTGTTCCACTTGCAATCGGAGGAACCACAGCGGCCATAGTCAGCGGCTTGGTCGTACCACTCTTAGATGCCCAATACATCTTGGTGATAGGCAGCGCGTGTACCATGATTGCGTGCATTCTTGCTGCAACAATGCCTGACAAGCAGTCATACTGGCCGCAGATGTTTCCGGCAATCACGATTCTTAGTTACGGCCCCGACTTTCTCTTCGCAGCGTCACAGATCATTGCAAGCAATACTGTAAAGAAACATCAACAGGGAATTGCCGGGTCTTTGATTGGCACTCTGGTAGCCTATGGTCAAAGCACAGGTATTGGATTCGCCGGCACTGTCGAAGCTTATACCAACAATCACGGCGCCAATATCGGGGATGGATATCGACATGCCTTGTATCTGGGAATTGGACTTGCTGGGCTATCAATTATTATCGCTATAATTTTTATTCGCATCCCAAAAGACACTCACGACGGATGGGGTGATGAGGAGTTAACTGTGATGGGAGATCTGTCCGATCAAAGCGAGCAGAACAAAGCTGACGAGAGCTTAGATTCCCAGAACAAACAACTACAACAACAGGAATAATAGCTAGAAAATTTGTTTTGCTATTGTTTCTACAGCTACTAGAACACTGATATTGTCCTTCATATCAAGCTCGTCTCATATATTATCACAAACACAGCTTTTTAATCTAGAAACGACAAATGGCGCTTACTATTATGTTATCTTGTCGATAAGACTGAAATACTTTACATGCATCCTGTCTACTTCTGAAGTTCTGTCAACAAGGGACCTTCTCTGATTAGTTGCTTACAGAGATTTTGTATATCTCAACCTACTTCGACAATATTTATAGTAGAAGCCAAAAGTTGTGCCACATGTAATTCTCAGTAAACACGATTCTAGAAAATCTGCCGTAAGATGCTATTCTTCTCTATTAAAATTTCACTCGTGTTAAGCTCATCGATCTGTACACAATCTAGAAACAGAGTCTCCAGATATGATTGAGGATAATAACATATTAACATGATAAATAATCACTAGCAGCTATACTAGGAAGTCGTTGGAAATGTAATTCCAAGCTCCCTAGATACTTCACGCCAATTGGCTACGAGGCCCCAGTCTCAAACTTGAAGGCGGATATTTGAGGCTGTATACATGAAGTCGAAGGAATTAAGGCATCCCACACGGAGTAAACATGCTGATAAATCACCAAGAAGGTGTTTTAAAAGAAGCAGTTGCTCCTATACTCATGACCTTGAAGCCAAGAATATGCCCCATATTTCAAGGTCACACCAGTCTGCTTGCTAATTATTCGCGGATTGTTGCCGGGAAGCACCATGAGCCAATCATCTCCACAGAATGCAAACAAGCTCCCCACAAAGCGACACAAAGCGGCGCAAAGCGGCTGAAGAGAAGGAGACCCCACAAGGTCCGGGGTTGTGTGCTCCGGAGCGATCCGCAGGGCTCCGATGTGTGTCCGACGTGTTGACCTCCAATCATTCTTGGTTGAGTCTCTTTATTTCCGTTTCAGAAAAAATCTCGTTCGTTCCAATTCCGAAAGGACGATGTACTTCACGATTTGAAATCAGGAAAGCACAATGCCTTTTGCTACAACGTCTCTCGGTGGAGTAGCTCAAGTTGCAACTATCTTCCGCATCCCTGGTTTGCTTGTAGGCAACCAACAGATGGGACAAATTGGGCATAGTTGTTGTACATGGAAACATGAAGGATCGAGGCATGCGCCTTTTACTATGCACAATGTGGGTAAAGAGAAATACATCTGGTGGGTATCCCGAAGGATATAAAACCCAAGCCTCCCAACTCTCCGAAGAGCTCTCTAACAATTCTCTCATCACAATTCCAGGACCAACAACTTGACTTAACACATTTTTTAGTATTATTATTAACAGATATAAACACCCGGTCAAAATGAGTATGCCAAACCCCACCGCCAAATACCACAACAACCCTACACCTGTGGTTGATCCTACGCAAAAGCATCTTTCGGTAGCTGGCAAAACAGTTCTCGTCACAGGAGGTGGCACAGCTATTGGAGCTGCAACTGTGGAAGCCTTTGCGAAAGCCAAAGCCGACCACGTCTTCTTCGTTGGAAGACGACTCAATCTTCTTCAGGCTGTTGAGCAACGGGTCATTGGCACCTTCATATTCCTTTGTCGGCCTTAAACTAATGCATCGCAGCTCTCGAAACTATACCCACAGACCAAATTTCACGCCCTCCAAACTGACATTTCCAAAGAGAATGAAGTCAAGGCTTTGTTCGAAACTATCAACAAGACCAGCTTTCTCGACATTTTAGTCGCCAACGCTGCATACCTCTCTTTACCCGGTAAACTCGCCACTACCGAAACAGACGAATGGTGGAAGGGATATGAAATCAATGTACTGGGTACCTATCTTCTCGGGAAATATTTCATCAACCAGTCAAAGCCATCTAGGGGGAAGCCCGTGTTCATCGGTGTGAACACTGGCGCAATCAACGTCGGTCCCGGTTTCTCCAGTCCCATGAGTGGCTATGTGTCCTCCAAGATGGCTGCTGCTTCGGTGGTAGAGTTCCTCCAGCAGGAGTACCCGAACATCAAGGCATTTAACGTTAGCCCTGGCATGGTTCAGAGTGAGATCGCCGACAAGTCCAATACGCCACAGTTCCCGCCAACGGACTCACCCGAGTTGATGGCCAACTTTGCAGTCTGGCTTGCTAGCCCCGAATCAGACTTCCTCGCCGGTCGTTTCATCTGGGCCAATTGGGATGTGGAAGGATTGCTTGCGGCCAAAGAGAAGATCCTGGCGAACCCGGGACAATTGAAGCTAAATATCGACGGCTGGGAGAGCAACTTTGCTGCCCTCAAGTAAATAGATACAGGAGATGATTCAACTCTATGTTTCTATGTTGTATATGGATCTCACTTGATAGAGCGAAGAACAATCTCAAACATATTTTGTCAGTATCTTACGATACCTTTTGGTCGCCAACAAACTATTCCCTTCTAGCTGTTAATTATTACATGCTGTCTTTCAAGAGTCTAGCTCACCATCAGCACAGCGTTTGAGCTCTATTGTTGTGTTACCATATGAAAAGAAATAGGGTAGGCTAGCAGTAATAATCACCTCTAATCCACCAGTGCTACCCCAAAGCCACGATATGCGCCGGTACTACAATAAGTTAATAATCCGCATACGTACATTCACCCGCGTGTTTACGCCTGTTTAATGAACACAATTGCTTAATTAATAGCCAAGTTTCTCCAAGTATCGAATCTCAGATAATCCCCTCGCCATTATTCACCGAACAGTGGTGATGACGCATTGGTGCTAGGCTCGGAACCTAAAGAGCACATCAACGGAACACAAGGCTCTCCCTTGCATCGGAAAAACAGATGTAGCATGTACAAATTGATTAGTACAGTTGTTGTCTTACTTTTGTTTTTGTTTTTTACAAGAGTCTTAATTTTATGGAAGACATTTGGGCAGCAGTCAGCGTCAATCATCTGGTGCAACCGACTTTTGCATCTTTCAAGCGCTCTATTAGCAATTCTTTCTTTCGCAAACACAAGTCCTACGCAGTGGATAGACTTCTAACACTTGAATAAGCCATGGTTTTCATCGTTATGGCATGGGCCATCACGTTTACGGCAATCTGTACCCTGATTATCTGCTTAGGCTTTGGCCCAGTTGGGATTGGTGCAGGTATGTGGTCATCTCTCCTCCAAGGATACCTAGGAATTGCGGTGTACAGTCAGCTAACAGATATCCAGGAACATTCGCCGCTGCGTTTCAGTCGTACATGTATGGAGCCTTTACCCCAGCCGGAGGGATCTTTGCGACGCTCACCAGCATGGCGATGCTGGGTATTTTGATGCCAGCCACAGCTATCCTGGCTGCTGTGGTTGCCACAGGAGTGGCGATACTCGTATGGGTCTTGGGGATTAGCCGATCATGACTGTAGGGCTTAGGCTTTCCATTCTTGGATGCTGGCTGGTCAGTCAGTTCCCAGGTGCTTCAGACCAAAGAAGTTTCCCAGCTTTCAGCAAACTATGGAGTATATCGGCAGCCTTCAGCTAAGTACGGGGTATCTCGGCCCGCTCTGAGCCATGTTGAAAGCGGGCAAGCTGGCCTAATATTCCGATGGGTTGCCTATTACAGAAGGCCGTTGTGCTTACACACCACACCGCTGGGCTCAAAGATGATACTATTGTCTGCGAATATATACTGTATGTTATCATTGCGGATCTTCTGTACGGTGTCTAGATTGCAGTAATGTTAAAAATAGAAAAAACTATTCGCCGTCCTTGCGATTTCGGCTGAATTGCCGGGTAAATTATAATAATATGTCTTACTCAAAGAGTAATGCACCCTACAGCATCTTGTAGTATACAGCAGCAGGGGGCTGTCAAGCTTGAATAAGAGCTTGAAGGGATTCTGACAGTGGATCCGGCGGCAGCCCTTTCGAAGGTTTAGTCCTATTTCATGCGCTCATCTACCAACTCCCGGGCTCAAGAAGGAGAGAATAATGCACCCGAATACTTTGTAATCTCATTGTTTATTGGGTCCTATCTTCCTAATTCTGCTGCGGGATAATAAATTCGCCGCTTACTCTCAGCCAAACGGGCGTAGCTGAGCTCATCGGCACCAAAATCCGGGGGTATACCAGGGGGATCGAAGTTGTCCCGATGCCAGCGAGGGGCAAGGGACGATCGCCGGCGCTATCATGGGGCTGTCAGCATACTACATTCTAGACACTTGTGGACTTTGTAGTTGATCAATTGCCCGAAAAGAGAAACTTTCACGAAAATAACGGCTGCCTATGCGCAGAGCACGTGGATACTGTTGAGAACGATTGAGTACTCATACTGAGTGAGATGGTGTATGACAAAACATTGGCTTATACAAGAAATGCGGAGATGATGAATATCTGAAGTCATGATGAATGGATATAAATACAGTGATGCTTTCCTCTTCATCTCAAGAGTTGTATCCTCATCACTCCCATTCACATCATCATCACAAGTACCAACAGCAAACAGTTCTTTTTTACTTTACCAACGTATCCGCCTACCATGAAGGCGCAGGCAACCATCGCGCTGGTCGCCGGCCTTTTGGCGAACGCCGTAACCGCTCAGACATCTTTGGGCGAATTGTCCTTTGGAGCGCCTCAGTGCGGTGATGGCAAACTAAGCGGCATCAACGCCGCCGACTGCAACACGGCGGTTGCTCAATTGCTAGGCACTCACTGTTCAGGAGGTGTCTGCAGCATCCCCGCCGCAACAGGCGGTGCCTCGGAGTCGGCCATCTCTGTGTTGGTTGGAAAGTGTGAAGCCTTCATTGGTGCCTTTGCAGATGGAAAGGCTGTCACTTTCAACGAAGATTCGGTGCAACAGGCGTTTCCTGGCTTCATTTCTCAATGCCTTGCTGCGTCTGGTGGCTTTGGTAGCCCAATCTTGATCAGCACTGACGGAGTCATCCGCCTGGTTATTTCCAACGGAGAGAGTGGTGGTGGCTAAAGGTGTGGGTATGGATATATAAATCGAACATACGGGGAAGCATTGGATATAAGTGGTTACAATATAGCTAAAGAGAGACCATGCAAAGTCAAATATATTGTTTTTCTATCCGGCATCTTGACACTGTTTCTTGATCAGTCAGATTTGGCCAGATGTCCCAATTATCGTAACATAATGAATTTCTAAGGGAGTACGAAGAGGCTATTGTCCTTATGCATTAATTATTCTGCATGTGGCACGACTGCTTTGCCGACAAGTAAGCTAGGCCTACGAGAGCTATTTCCAATGAAGTTGTAAGCGTAATCCACCAATGCTACCAGGGTAGCTTTGTCCCATCGTAATTATAAAACATGCCATTATCCTTTGGAGTAATTCCAGCAAGCACTTTCATAGAACTTTCGGCGCATTCTTCGATGGTCTGCCGGGGGACATTTGGAGCGTATGTCTTCATCCACTCTTCAATTCCGCTTCCAACTTCAGTGGAAGCGGAATAACCTATAACAAACTTAGTTTTGTAGTATGATGTATTGAAAGTAGCGGATTACCTGGATGAAGCAGAACAGTAGTTATACCCTGGTCCTTAAGGACAGCGCTCCACTTGCGCACCATCCTTAGATGTCATCAGCAGTGCTTCTTGTACTTTGTTGGAGGTATCGATAGACTTACATATTTAAAGCAGCTTTGGCAGTCGAGTATGCATTCTGCAGATTCGGCATACTCGCGCCAAGCTCAGTTGAGCCTAACACCGATGAAATGACGAGCACTCTCTTGGCCACGCTTTTGCGAACCAATGGAATGAATTCACGCAGGAGCAGCAGAGTGGCGGTCAAATTGAAGTTGACCTCGTCAATAAACTCATTGACATCACTATATCACGATTAACAGATGGACAATCTCAGGGCGCTGAGGTGTTGGGAAGACAAACATATCTTCAAATGAAGTCAAGGGGTTAGGATTCACTCCCGCGTTACTGATTAGGTTGTCTAAGCCTCCTGGCAACAGACGGCTAGTCTCCTGGGCGGCTCTCTGGATGCTCTCAATGTTGGTGACGTCCAGATCGATGAGGTGCAGCTGTCCATCTCCGTGCTTGCCCTTCAGCTCTTGAAGACCAGTGGAGGCTGCCGTGTTTCTCGCTGTTGCGATTACTACATTGTTCTTTCCTTTGAGCTGTTTCATACAATATGAGTGGTCATGTTTGGTATGAGGATAGAGGGTTCAGATTGACTTACTAACTCGGTCACAAAGCCAAGGCCGAGACCACGGCTTGAGCCGGTGACAAGATACGAAGGCATGATTTAAATATAGACTGCCACAAGTGTATAGAATATGTAGATTGAGCTTAGCTTCTGTCTATATTTAGTCTGGTCAGTATAAACAGCTAATTCGTCATTTGCGGCTGCTAACCTTCCTTTCGCTGCGACAATTTTACTCTTTCATTATCTATAATGGTAGATGGCGCGACAAGGTCGTTTTATATCATGCCAAATCGGTGTCTTTGAACCCCTGCATGCGTATTCGGCTATGGATATTTCGTAAATATGTTGTTCAGCTGTTCCCTCGATATTAGCTTATAAATCAACAAATTGCGATATAGTAATTTACCACAAGAAATTCAACTGCGGGATGCGGTGCGGACTATCACCGGCGGGTTTACGGAGCAGAAATCTCATTGTTAGCGCGAACACGATTGCCGAAGTACTATCAAATTTCAAGTAGTAAGTCTATTATTCCACTTGTCCTTGAATAGCAAAGTTGCCATGCGGGGGTATTCACAGGGCTAACTTCAAATAAAACTGCAAAGACCGCGACATATTTCGGAGTACCTTCAAAAGGCACCATTGATTCCAAATATTTTGCGGGTCTACAGAATCTACGGATAGCCGGTATTCATTTTTCTCTCTCTTGTATTTTAACCAACTCTTCAAGTTCGCTTCAGCTGAAATGTAAAGGCTGAATGTATTTCTGATGTTCTACCTACTCCCCTATATCAAATGCTGCCTCAAGATCACAAATCATGAAAGTTTTTTGGCTGATTCTACAAGTATTCTTGTGAATATACTCCGTGTGATAGACTAATATTGCACATTCATTGTATAGAGGGGTTGTATGAAGCATTGGCATAAACCGTCTCGGATGGAGGGCCCAGGAAGTTATAAAACGGGACCATGTCATCCGAAAGGGAATATTCATCTGACACTGCGGCATAAAGCTGCATGGTAGGATCGCTTGGAAGATGTATTGACACTTCTGCTGCCCCATTTCGAAACATTTCGTCGTCAAGAGAGGAAGGGGATTGGCTTGGGTAAGCGAACGGGTCATCTGCTGAGAATCGTAGAAATATCTGATCTGGCGCCGCATGCATATGATTGAGTTGCTGTGCTGGGATATAGTGTCCATTTACAGGCAATTCTGTTGATGGGGCGGTATCAGAAGCTGAGCTGATTGACCCATTCAAGGCGTAAGCACCCTGTTTATTGGATGACGAGGAGCACGGCGTCTCATTGGACGTTGAGCTCTTTCCTCCAAAATTGGAGGCTGGCTGTAGCATCGTGGAGCTTTTCGTATTCGTAGGCTGAATGATTGGGCTTTTGCGCTTGTTCAGCCTCTCTGGAAGATGCTCTATAAGAGACTAGGTCCAGTATTGTAAGTATATGCGCAAAAGAAAACAAGAAACAAGATCCCTTACATAGAGACAAGCACATCTTTCTACAGCTATGCTGTTAGTGGCTAATCCCGCCAGTGTATTCTTTCCTTCCAGTGTGTCTTTAAGAATGCCATCTGTAGTTGCGGGAGGGCCAGGATTCTCAAGCAAAAAGTAGGCCAATGTGAAGACGGCATAGTAAATCATGTGTACCGCAAACCAGGAAGAGCCATTCAGAAGACGTCTATTGTACATCTCCGTAGTAATATGGATAATATTTCTTGAGACGCTGATACAGGCAGTCGCGCATCCATAGGATCGCCTGTCGATGTCCTGAGACTGGAAATCATTCGAAACATAGTGTAAAAATGGTCGATACATGACCCATTGCACATGAGCATATCCTATCCGGAGCATTTGTTGCATGCTAGGCGAGTTAGTATGTGGAATAACGGCTGGTAAATCGTATGCGAAGGAAACTTATTGCGCCAGTCTAGGAGAAGTTTCACCGCGCGATTGCAAAACCTCAGGTAGACTCTTCATCCAGGATTCCAGATCCTTCTCGATCTCTCGCAATCTAGAATGACGAACCACATACGTATGATTGGACGGGGCCAAGTGTGTAGCATGCCGAACGGGTTAAACATATTTGACCACCTTGACAATAATGTCTACTAGTCGGGTGTGGGCATTTACACCCATCATTAACGACGTCCGGCCCACAGGCATTGGTAAGATGCCGGCTGGAGTGATGTATTCATCATCTACTTCCAGCGGATATTCTTGGTCAATATCGTCACTGCTCACAAGCAGGGGTAGACCGAGCAGCGTGCTAACGTATATATCCATGTTCCGAATGGCCCAAAATATACGTTTTCTGAGTTCGCGTTCGAGGGCGTTGAAGTTGCCGAATACAAAACGATAAAGTCCCAGTCGAAGAGCGGCGCGCTAAGCAATGCCAATATAAGAATAGCATGTGCTTAATTTTGCAGACGATTGAAGAAACAGAATCATAAAGCATATTGTTTGCAAGGTAACCAGATCTCGGCAGTTTGTCATATCAACCAACTCTTGGCACAGCTCAAAGTATCGATACCTGAGGGTAAACAGGAAGTTGGTCAGCATATACAAGACAATTATGTCGGATACGATACAGATAAGCTTACGCTTGGTCGAGGACAATCTCATAATCAGCAATTTCTATTGGTGGCTTAACATCGTCTAAGAAGAGGCATCCCACAGCCAAGACGATATATAACTGAGGCAGAAGTGTACGCTCTTCGTCTCCAAACTGATCCCATGTGGTTGCATAAATACGATCAAAGCTTTTCCAGAAGGACGGTTCATGGACGAAACGCATGAGGACACACGCGTGGTCAAAACAGGTCTGACTGAGCTTTCGGGCAATCTCTTGTGAAGGCAAGCCAGAAATCGGAGTGTTGTCGGTGCTGTTGCTACTTGTGTCCTGAGTTTTCCTTGTCTGAGGCTCAGGTTGCTTCTGAGATTTTGACCTCGGTTTTGACTCGGTCAAAGAGCGAGGAGGAATGATCAAGTTCCCGAATTGGTTTTGCAAGCGCTGTGTGAAGATGCTTCCTGATGAATGGCCATGGTAGTCCCAATACCCTCGGTCGTCCAGATCCAGAAACCCGAAGTTTTCCATCATTGTTTCGAGAAAGGATTTGTTGCAATCCTCAATAGGCATAGTTTCGCCCGGACTCGAGGTCGGCGTTAATCGAGATGTCAAGACACTTTGAGGAGATGCTTGATTTATTATGGCCGCAATTTGTGCGGTATCTGCGGTGTCTAGACGAGGATCACTGAGATTCACGTTAGGAGCCGCGATTCTGACGACAGCTTCTGCTCTGCGAAGCCGAGCTTCCAATGCCTTTACGTAGTAGGATGGTTCACTGCGGCTGCGCTTTGTTATCTGGTCATAGGAGCATTCTGTTGGTTCACCATTAGTCAGTTATTACACAGATATGGTCTTGGCACGGCCGTCAAACAATATGAGCAATTAACATACCGTAGTCATAGACAATACAATGAGCACAGGGCTGCTTTCCGTCGCATCTGATCTTCCCTCGGCGGCATTGATCGCAGGCGCGCAGCACCCTCTGCCTCTTTGACATCCTAGTAAGGGGGGATTCGGTATGATTCGGCAATTTTTGACTGGATAAGTCTTCTGTTTCATAACTATGTTAGTCTTCCCATCAGCTACAATGAAGAGGTTGGCGAGTATCTACACCCAAAGCGATCATGGAACAAAGACAGTGGTAACGGGATGAGTATGATGGGAAGTAATTCAGCAGCAAGAACAATCGGCCCAGAGTCAAAATACCAGTAGATCTTAAGATCACTTGTATTCTCAAACTAGGTAATCATGACTTCAATGTCATGACGTGACGAACAAAACTCACAAGACACAAAAGAATGGATGACTATGGTGTCGATGACTGAGACTCTAGACAACTATTTCCCCACCAGCTAAATTCCAACCAGCCATTCACCAAGCACGAATTCTAGTTGAACCAATCAATTCCGATTCCGAGTTACCCTTCCGAGTTACCCGTGTGGAGAAACCCGATACGTACCTTGGTGAGATTCCACTTGTGTCCAACAAACAAACAAACAGCTTCTGAGAGTTCTGCTTACTGCCCACCTGTTTGCAGCGACTGAATTTTCGCCAATGCCTCCTTTCGGACGTCATGCACAATATCTGACGCTGATTTGACCCCGTGGATCAATCCAATTGCTGCTCCCGCGTAGGTAGCCCGTCTTCCCTGCTGTCCCCATCCCGAGTCCCCTGCTTGGACTGCCTCATCATACATCTCTTTGAGCTCCCCAAATGGCTTTCCTGCTTGGTGATCTATGAAGGTTTTGTTTATAATCATCCTGGGGCTGTATGGCTTAGGCCACACGTATTCCCCTCGGAGGTGGTTATAAAGCAAGGTTCGTGTTGTCGATACAGCACCATTAGTTGCTTGGATAACCGCATTCCGGTACCCTTGGTCAATACGGGCTTCCTTTGATGCGAGGAATCTAGTTCCCATCGCCACTCCTGAGGCGCCAAGGGACAGCGCAGCAGCAACGCCTCGCCCGTCAGCGATTCCCCTTGCAGCAACCAGAGTAATGCCGCCCTCTACCAATGCATCAGCCACTTCAGGGAACAATGTTATGAGACCCAACCCATCCTCAACTCTCCCATGGCCACCGGATTCTGCTCCCTGAACAACAATAACGTCCGGTTTCTCGGAACTCTGCGAGAGTGTTGTTGCTTCAAGCACTGTTCCAATCTGTATCCATATTTGGGTGTCGGGAGATACACTGCGAATTTTCTTTGACCATGTTTCGTACTCTTTCATCTCGTGTGGAGCATAGAGCTACACCGCAGATGGCTTGAACTTCTCAATGACAGAAGTCGCCTCATTAACATCATCTCGCCAAAGGAGAAATGCCACGCCAACAGGAAGCAGAGACGATGTGGTCGCCTCTCGAGAGAGAAATGGTGAGCCTTGAGTTTTGAGAAATATTTGTGACGCCTCTTCAAGGTTGGTGGCCGCATCTTGTGTTTTTATTCCAGGGCCAATAAATCCAAGTCCACCAGCGCTGGATACAGACGTTGCAAGGGCGGCACTTGCTAGCATTGCCATAGGAGCGCTTACCACTAGAGGGGAGGATACCCAAGGGTATCGGGAGAGTATAGTCTTTGAAACTGCTAGAGGTGATGCCATTTTTATAAAATTGAAGTGGTTGATTCGTGTATTGATATCGAACTGAGATGCTTGAACTCTTGGACAAAAATCTCCATGAAGAAAACTAAGAATGTTTATAAGTTTATAGAAGCAGTTGCAATACGTATTCCCGCGTCAATCGGGGGCGTTATTACTTATACACTACGACATTATGAGCTCAATCAATCCAACACAACGCTGGATAAGTCGGCCGCTTGGATAAGTCGGATCCATGGAGCGACGAGTAGACATACACTTCCAAAAAAAAAAAAAATCTCCGGCTGGATAATTCGGAAGGCTAACCCGGAAGGATGATCCGGCAAGCTCAGATTAGCGGACTGAAAGAGGATACTCCGTAGATCAATATATATCACGGAGGTAGTATTGCATCCACAAGAGAATGCTTTCAGCCAGAAAAAGAGACTTTTACAAATTGAAGTTAAAGAAGCGTGTTCGGTTATAAAGGTGTCAAATAGACCATCTCCTAGTTGGCTACCTACTGCATGTTACAATCCATTAACAAGCTCTGACTAAATGCTGTATAAGTCCTCTAACGATACTGTTTATACGCTCTCTCTTATAGAAACGCTCCGCCAATTAAGCCTTTAGTCCATAGAGATCACATCATCATATATGAGCTCTACTCTTCCAATCGGTTAACCCTAACAATCTAGAGAAGCCAGATCATTCCAGAAACGAAGCTACAATAGATCAAACACCAGAATCAGCACCATCATAGTAGCCAAAAATGGCATCTGAAGTATACGATGGCACAAAAGACCGCGAAGCAACGCCCCCAAACACCCTCCCCATGACCACCGACAAACAACCCACCGAAGACCTCGAATTCGATACCGGCATAAAAGCTTGGCTCCAAGTCCTAGGCGCCTTTTTCCTCTGGTTCAACTCCTGGTCCGTCAATCTGCCATCACTCTCCCTTCCATCCTTTTCCTACTCACTCACTCATTAACCAAACACCAAACACTAACCACCTCCTCAATCTACGAATCCAGGGACCTCATCAACACCTTCGGCGTCTTCCAGACCTTCTACGAACAATCCATCCTCTCCAACCACTCTCCCTCAGCAATCGCCTGGATCGGCTCTATCCAATCCCACCTCCTCATGTCCGTCGGCGTAATCACCGGCCCCCTCTTCGACCTGGGCTACTTCCCATTCCTCGTCCCCTTCGGCAGCTTCATGGTCGTCCTCGGCTACATGATGACCTCCCTCTCCACAAAATACTACCAAATCATGCTCGCCCAGGGCCTCTGCGTCGGCATCGGCACCGGCTGCCTCTTCGTCCCCTCCGTCGCCCTCCTCCCCCAATACTTCCGCCAAAAACGCGCCTTGGCAAACGGCATCGCCGCCACGGGAGCCAGCATCGGCGGCGTCATCTACCCCATCATCTTCTGCAAGCTCCAACAATCCGCCGGTTTCCCCTGGGCGACTCGCGCCCTCGGCTTCGTCTGCCTCGCCACATCCTCAGTCTCCATAGCATTCATGCGCGTCCGCGTCCAACCAAGCACGAAACGCGCCCTCCTCCAACTCTCCGCCTTCAAAGAACCGCAATACTCGCTATTCTGCCTCGCCATGTTCTTTGGCTTTCTAGGCTTCTACAACTTCCTCAGCTTCGTCCAACCATGGGCCTTTGATCAAGGCATCGCTTCCGAAAACCTCAGCTTCTACCTCCTCCCAATCCTCAACGCCGCTTCAACTTTTGGCCGCGTCACACCAAACTTCCTGGCCGACCACGTAGGCCCTCTCAATATGCTTGCCCCTGCAGCTGGCATCACGGCCCTGTTAGCATACTGCTGGATTGCCGTAAATTCAACAGCCGGCATCATCGTCCTGTCCATCTTTTACGGCTTCTTTTCTGGAGGCTTCGTGTCCCTTCCCCCAGTCGTCATGACAGCTTTAACCAAGGATCTCAGAGACCTGGGAACTCGCCTCGGTATGTTCTTTGCAGTCGTGTCGTTAGCATTGCTGGTTGGCACACCAATAGGCGGTGCAATCCTCACAGGCTCAAACAGCTACCTCGGCGTTCAAATATTTTGTAGTAGCTGTCTTGCAGTCTGCTTTATTATTACATGCTCCATTAGACTCTTACGCAGCGGTTTCACTCTCCGTTACCGAACATGAACGAACAAGATCCATAGTTGGACTCCATCACAGACCGATATATTAGACTGCAGAGCCTCTTCGAACAGGCACATTACATGTAGATACAATCTCTTTTTTAATAACCCTATATTTTAATCTAATGCCTATGCATACCATTATAATACTGATTCTCGACAATCTCTACGACAAAAGCTCAATGTCCACTCTTGTAATGCTTCCTATCTCCTCAACTAGGTCAATCCTCAGAGCATCAGCCTCACCCCCTTGCATGTCCCATATTTCTCCCAGCATGTGGCATCGCCTACCGTGAGAATACGGCCCTAGAACAGTTGGCTCTCGGTCCGAGTTACTTATGGGGGAGCCATCAAAGAGATTATAGTCCAACGAACTGAGTTCCGAAGGTGTGTCTGGAGGCGCAGGTCCGGCTATGACGACATCGCCATCGGGATCAGCCTGTCGAACACTCCCATCTCTATGGGCAGCAGAATTGATGATTGGCTCATTTTTCCCAGTGTTCAATGCCCAGGTCTTTGCCCACCCTTCAGCAGCAAAGGCCCAGATGATCAAGTCCGGAGACGAGTTCAATGCAATTTCTGTAAGATTCCCGCACATAGCTACTACTTGCCCATATACCTCGACTGGATAATGTGAATCTTGTCCAAAGGGGTCGCTCATCAGGTTAATGTGCCCGTAAGTTGGCTCATGCTGCCCAAATCTGCGGCTTTCAGGGGGCCTGTATCCGGCCGATCTAGCCTCAGCATCGGCCCGGCGTATATCGTGGAACACGTCCGGAGGCACTGTGTAAAACACAACAAGCTGCTGGTTGGAATCCTCCGTGGCACCCGTATCAGAAGAGAACGTGCGCTCATCCAACGGAATACCGTCATGTTGTGGCCTGGCAGCAAAAGTCGCAACAACACGAACGCCATGCCTTGTATCAGATCCAGCAACATACAATAGGGGCATAGGCGAGTACGCCTGCGAAGGAGGGCGAAACCAGACCTTGCGAAGCAATCGAGTAAGCGAGCCCACAGGAGCATCCGTCCCCAGACAAAGGCAACCCGTGCGAGGATCCGTAAACAGGATGTGATAACCGTCACTCAGCGGCACTGCCCGGAAATGATCTGCGCTGGCAGCAACAAGCCGTCGCAAAGGACTGTCTCGCGGCACATTTCGACTAAGCAGACTTTCATCATTATCAACATCAGCATCTCGACTCGGTCCTCCAGCTTCCACAGAAATGCCACGACTATGCCTCATGTACCAAGGCTCAGCGTCAAAGCAAGACACCACCGCCGTGCTCCCGGATCCTAAAAGCGAAGTACTGAAGCCGTGAATAATGCCATCAAGCAGCTCCATCGGGTTGCCCAGACCAGCAGCTGAGCTAATCAGCCTCAACTTTCGCGGCGTGTCCACTCCTCTTCGCGGTGGCAGGAAATAGAGAAAGTCGCTCGGAGACGTGAGTGGGAACCATCTGCTGAGATCCTGACCAGTCATTGCATCAACCCAGTGTAGTTCAATCCCGGCAGAGCATCCAAAGGCCACGCATTTTCTTTGAGGACAGATGGCCACCGACCGCGGAGGATCATCCGGATGACAGATATTGCGATAAACCGATCTTGGACCTTCTTCTGGCGGCATCGGAAGACTCGGCAAGTGGTCATGACATGCACATTGACTTGAAGATGCCAAAGATGCCGATGCAGAAGATACGCCCGATACGGACCCGGATCCAGATTTGATCACAGGAGGTTCAGTTGACTGAGGCGTCGACGCAAGACTCGACGTGCCCGTTCTCTCAGTCGTGATATCACACACCATGCCAACCCGACCCTCCATCAGAAATGCCACAGAATATCTCTCCGCCGAAGTATCCATACTGCACGAAATAACTCTCCTCGGACACAAAATCTTCGTCACCGGCCTCAAAAGCCCCAACGGCATCCCCTGCCTTCGACGAAACGGCAGCGCCCACAGCAACCGCTCCGGAAAGCACACATGATTCAGCTCATATATGTAGACAACTCGGCCATGAGCAGCCATCAAGAACTTCCCGCACAAGCTCACAGTAAAACTCATCACCCCCCCCCAAGTCTCCTGGAACCGATCCAGGCACTATACCGCTAAAGTCCGTACGGCCGACTTCCACAAAGGCACACTTTTGCGAGCTCAAGAGGTTACACTCTCTCGCAATCCACTTGCTCATAATGTCCTCGCGACCCAGGTTCGATGCCGGTATTGTTCTCATAGGTGCTAAGATGCTCAACATGCTGCTCCACCATCCTCCCTGCTTCAGCATGTTGGTAAGCAGTTCGCGGTCCAAGGATGCCAAATACTATGTTCGACATGCGTGTCTCGCCGTGTTAAAGTCCATAGGAGATAAATAGCTGTATATTTGCTGGAGCAGTTCGTTAGGTAGTCGCATAGAGCTAGGAATGTCTGTTTACCGCGTCAGTATCTTCATCACATAACAAGGACAAGAGAAGCATCATTCACCATCCTGGTCCTCTTCGTCCCCATATTCACCCCCATAAACCTTCTCCACATCAGTCAACTGCCCAGGAAGCGCATGAATCCTCCTGTCACCGCTCGTCACCAGCGCAACAACAGCCATCGTCTCGCCAGGCGTGCTTGAGGGTCGCTGCGAAGGCCCTCTCGATCTCGTCGACCGAGCTCCGGCCACACCCCTCGAGACAAATATTTGCGAGGACGTATTGCTAGCTTGGCCTCCAGGACAGAAGGCCTTTCGTGTTTTTATTTTATTTTTATTTTTTCTTTGATAGGAAATCTATAGTTAAAAGAGAGCTTGACGATTGTTAGGATGGTCGTTCAGAGGTAAAGTAGAGAGATATAGGTAAACAAGTGCGACATCAAACGAAGTGGGAAATGGCGATACGGTCAATGTTGACATTCTGGTTGATATAAATTAACTTCTCCTTGAGCTCTCCTTCGTCATTCATCGCTGCTCCTCCAAGTAACAATGCAAAGAAAGGCGCTATCTAAACAGTCAATGGTATCGTTCTTGCCATATGTAAAAGTGGCAAAAGCATAACATGAAATTGCAGCCACGTATTTGCGGGGGATATGTTGTGTAACAATCAGTCATCAGTCAATAACGCCGTGGTATGAGAATGGAAAACATAAAGAAAAGAGCAGGCTCCGACACCCCCATCATAGCGGCCACCGTATTCGCATACCCAAATACACTGTCTCGGGCGAATTTCGTATATCATCTTCGCTCTCGCCCTGATGTACTCAACCACACATTGTCGTCCCCGATGCCTAGAGAGCTGTCTGCGTTGGGCAGCACCAATGTTGGCTGGTCTTCAGACCCTTCTGCCGTGCCATCTTCCGACTCCTCGTCGGTCATCACGATCGGAGGCGGGTCAGTGTAGACCCACGCTTGCTGTAGACTAAATTGATCATGTTAGCTTGGAAACCACGCAAGCAGTATATAGTTTTACTTACGGCACGATGAGACTGGGGTTGGTGAATGTCATGTCTCTCTCCTTAAGTTCATCCAATGTGCTGCCTCTACGTAGCATTTCTCGTGTTCGTGAGCGGTCCGGGCTAGCATCATCAGACTCCTCTTCATCCACCACAGCCTCTTCGTTGCCAGAGCCTTCCTCGGGTCTTATGGCTCGCAGAGCAATGTATTTCATCAGGGGCATATATCGCCTCTTGAAATAATATGTATACCAAATCGAAAAGGGAATAAGAGGCATAATAGCCACCGACTGAACAAAGGCGGCAAGAGATGCAATTTCCCCAACCATGACAACCTCAAAGACGATGAGCCCTATGACAATGCGATAGCAGATAATCTGCCATGCGCCTCCAGTTGCATGCTGCGGTTGGTCCATCGCATATAAGAGCATGTGCTTGAATGTGAAATACCCAATCGAGAAATAGATCGTTCCGAAGATCAGGATGGCGAAGCCCCATCTCAAGACGCTATAGATGACGCAAAGGTTGAAAACAAGCAACGAGGTAGGCAGATAAAATCCGTACTGAAACACTGGTGGCTTCTTAAGCGCCGCATAGTCTCGCGGAGTTTGGGCCAGGAAGCGGTTGATTGGGAAGAGGAAGACACTTCCGACTTCCAACATTCGGAAAGGCATCAGGCCAATGCCTTGTAGGATGATAAAACTGATAAAGAAGACGGACAAGTCTTCCACATCAGCCGCGATAGCTCTAGGGATCTTGCTTGTATCCTTGAGAAAGTCCTGAAGTACGCTCCAAAAGTTGAATCCCGATCTCGAAACAGCAAAGACGAAGAAGGTATTGAAGAAGGTGAAGAAGAAGTTTTTGGAGATGAGCGACAACTCCACGTCTACGTGCGATATCATTCCCTGGCGATTGGATAGAAATTCGTAGAGGTAGGGAACAGCAACGTTGAGCAACGAAATCACGAGTGTGGGCAGACCGTTTCGAAATAGCGAGTGAATAACAGCATGGTCCTCGAGCCACTCGGAGAAGGAGGGCACGACCCTCTGAATGGTGCATACGCTAAGCCACGAAGCAAGAAATGCTGTTGGGAAAATCCAGACCAGCGTGAGGATCGTGATGAATAGAGTAATCGTCCACGCCTTGATTCGTCGCACTCCACGAGGTTCATACGTGTTCTTCCACACAATATCAGAGGGCGATGGCGCAGCTTTGGTCAGGAACCGCCCCGGCCGTGGGTCAATCCGAGCCTGGACGACCATTTGGCAGGACATGACAGAGTCCATGGTGACGAGGACCATGTCCGTAGTATTGTAATCCTTCTTCCGAGCCTCGATCACCTTGTCATCCATCTGTCGAAGCCTCTCCTCGTAATAGTCAATAGCGTCGACCCTGCGGCTTCGGAGTCCAAAAATTCCAGATCGTAGTGAAACCTGCGGTCGATCGCCCTCGGTGACATGAGCTTGGTCAGAGTCGTCTCCCAGGAGCCGCCAGTCTTCACCTGCCTCCTCATCTCCTTGGCTGATGTGTGAATTGTGTCGAGATGAATCTGTCTGGCCATTTCGGTGGTTGCTAGCATTCGCGGCTGAATATCGCTGCCGTTTCCGGTATTGCGCCCAAGAGACTTCAAGCTTATGAAGAATCTGGCCTCGTTCATCCACGACTTTGTCAAGCGCCTTCCAATCTCGACAAATCGATACATTTTCGACCTTGCCGATGTCCAGCTTCTCAATGAGAGCTCGGATACGCGCTTCGGTTCTAAAAGCCGCTGGAACGCCAGTGAGGCGAAACGTTCGGTCTGTAATGGTAGACTGCGATCCCAGGTAGTCTTGCCTGTACCCAATGATGCGGAACGTCTCCTTGTTGATGAAATAGATTGTCAATCCAACGAAAAAGTAGGTGAAAAGGACGTAGGCCCATAGAAACGCCCTCTCTCGACTCCTATCCTTCTCTAGCCCGTCTCCTGCCATGCCCAGATAGGTGGAACCCAGAGGCAAGCCAATGGGCTTGTAAAGGTCCATGTCGTCTTTATCGTCGGGAATCGTGTCGTCACCTCCCCACAGGGGTTGAAAGTTGCGATAGCTATAGTTGATCGGCCACAGGACGACAACAGCAAAGAAGGCCATGATGGCAAAGATGCGGGTGGCCATTTTGAAAAAGGTCAAGAACTGCCAAACCACGTTAGTTCCGCCCACGCCTCTCGGATCGAACCGCTGGTAACGTACAACAAACGCATCGAGTCCAGCCGATGCCAGAATCTGCTGTTCAGACACCTTGTAAAGCCTCGGGATCCATCCGAAGAAAGAGTCGGTCAGAGGTGGCGGGCCAAATCTCGGATCGAGGCGCCTCTTGCGCGCAGCATATAAGGTCGGCCATCGCGGGCGCAGAATCTAGAGCATCGCATGAGCAATTAGTATCTGGACCTGTAATTACTCGCGGCGGTTCACGGCACGCGATGCAAATGCGAATAGCGGCTGGAGCAAACTCACGCAGAAAGCGATAAAGGCGCCAACGCCCAGGATCAAGGACAGGACCAGCTGCACCTCAAGATCGCGCACCGTCTTGGAGGCCGGCGGGATGTAGTCCTTGCCGTCGCACTTTTCTGTCACGTTGTCCCCGAACATGATGCCTCATCTCCTCGGGTTGAAGAAAGGGGAAAAGAGAAGACAAAGAAGCGAGAAGTTGCATGTTGAAAAGTCTTGTGACGTAGCTTTAGCTTGCTGCATGATTTATGCACTACAACTGAGCTAAGATACAGCACGGTTTAGCACCTTAGGCGAACCGCTTGGTGGCAAATGCACCGCTGAGTGATTGAATGCATGACGATCACACCGCCACCACAGCCACCGATTGGGCAGAGACGTCACGAAATCTGACTGACTACGCGGCATTCAATGCTCAACCCCTTAACCTGGAGCTTGGATTCATGCAAACAATTAATGATGAATGATGAGTCGCAACAGAAAAATAAATGTAAGCATCAAGCAGCAGCTCTCAAAACACGCAGTACATTGTAAATAATCTGATGTCAACCCCCACAGGGGTCCCAATCCAAATAGGACTACTCCATATGTGACTCGGGGTCTTCATTTGACGTGGCCCAATAATTGTCAATGTTAGTCTCAAGTTAGGCTCCTATCTCCATGCCTAAACAGCAAACATCAAAACCCAACGTCCCATCTAGGCAAGTAAATGGATACAGTTCCAAATCGATATGTAAACATGTGGCATAATAGGGTCCATGTATCCGATTATCCGGACTCTTTCTGTGGGGGTTGTTGGTGAGTACATGCAAGAGTCAAGAACCGTTGCCTTGAGAACTGGATCTCGTGATCCCTTCCATGTATCCACAAACATCAATGGACATATGCTGACTGATGACCCCATATTGGCCAAGGCATGGCAACGCGCTTCTCTATCATTGGAGACTGCAATAAATAAAATCTCATCTCAACATATAACCATCTATTTTTGTTTATGCATACCGTTGTAGCTCAATGCCTCTTCAAAGACATAGTAGCGGCCACCGACTTACAAGTAGCCAATGCAATATTCACGAAGTGTCTAACTACATCCATTAAAGACTTTTCCTTGGAGTCCGAGATTATATGAATCTTTGATCCCAAAGTCCTATAATTTTACTGATGCCAACCTCGGTATAATTCTTCTCCATTGACAGCATGCGACGCAACACTTCTGGCAAAACAGCCAGCGTACCACAACCGCTTCCCACGTTGCTTCTTCACAACGTCTCATACCCGACTCCAATACTCTCTTCGTAACGTTGCTTCGACAAGACCCAACCAGCCCATCACTCGAAGCCCAAAGGCAGTGTAGGCATAGCCATCAAGATCATAAGAGCCCAAGGGTGTCAGAAAAACACTCCGCAACACGAAAACCATCTGGTGGCACATTCCGAATTACATCTCTACACTCCTCTGGTATCGCCGAGGGATAACCTCACGCCTAAACAAAGGACGAGTTGTCGCCACCCCCAAAGTCCTACATCGGTGAACAGAATGGGGTGCCAAGTCATTTATTCAGCCGCCAAACTCCTACGTCAATTGGTCAAACTCAACGTCAGAAGCATGTGACTGAGGTGCCACGGCATATGGTGATCGCTTGAGAGGACTCCAACGAGTTTCGCAATGTTCAGACCCCTGTCCAAGATATAAAGAACGTAAATAAGCTTGTTCAGCGTGCCATTGGGTTGATTTACGAAGAAATGGGCATGTTATATAATCTGTAATACGCAAAGAAGAAGAATATTGGCAAAAAGTACCATTGAGTGTAACACTTTGTTTCATAAACTCACCGCATAGAGCTCGATCTTCGAATTCACATTTCCAGTCTTGATCGTGCATTTGAAGTTTTGAGACTGTGTAAGACCCGCGGGTAACTTCCGCTAGCCCTGCGTTGTTCCACTAGATAAAGAACCAACTCAAGCTTACTGAATGTTTCAAGCATCCATAGTAGATTTCCATGGTGGCCGCGTCATCCCTGTTATATCAGGGTTCTTTTTCGGCTAGGGCTGCCTTTCTAGGGGAATACCTTGGACGAAGGGAGTGCTTGTTATAAAGACTAGAGCGTGATGAACATGGCCAAGTTTTCAAGCTGAACTGATATGTAAATAACTGTACTTGTGGAGGCGAGAGTAAATGCTGATGGACATCAACGCACAAAAGATACTCATGTAACACAAGAAAAGTGTTACCGTTTCTGGACTTCTCGGATGGTCGAGCCTGATTGCCGAGGTGACGAACATATCCGATATAAGCCCAATATCATCGGATAGCTACGATTTGGAAGCAAGATTCGAAATGATGGCCTGACCTGCGTAGTGTGGCTTGGTGTCGAGTGCCCCTGCGTTAGTGCAGTACGACCGCCTAAAGTCTAGAGATTCTGCGAGTGAGTTTCTAGAGGAACGTTTGCGAAAAAAAAAAAAAAAAGATCTTTGTCAAATGTTGTACCCCATATGACACTGACATTCCTCAACAGGATGAATGCTGCATGCACAAATGGTCCTATCGGAATGCAGGACTTGATCGGCTAAAGGTTCCGTCGGCCGATTGTTGTCTTCCATTTTCCACGTCCTCAGAAACAATGGTCAACCGTCCAGTGTCCTAGGTGTTTGACATTTTATATCCGATGCCTCGGGTGTTCTCGAAAAAAGGAAGCTTGTAAGGTATTTCTATCCGATGAGACAACATTGGGCATCTTCCCCTTACACCACTCCAAGCGAGAAACTGGTCGGAAAAAGCCATTTCGTTTCAAATAGCACATGGATATTGCGCTGCAAGGGGTCATCACTCGGCAATCAGGAATTAGATCCAGTGGAGAGACAAGTTGAAGCCCTTCCCACTTAGAACGAGAGTAAGGAGCGGTGTAAAAGGGAGTTGGACAAATCATGAACTGACAGCGTCTCTCATCTGAGTCGTGGCTTCTGTCGGACACTGCAGCCGCCCGTTGCAGCATGTCTCAAGATTATGCTTGAGGTGCCTAAACACGTCACTGAGAAGTACCTGGCACAAAGGTAACATATAAGACATCCCAAGAGGTCTTCTCCTTCTCATCGCTCCATCCATGTAGCAACATAGGATGCTTGACGCCGAGAATAACTTCCTTGCAAGAAAGAAGACCTTGTATGAGGACAAGTCGATTCGAGACCGGTGTAGCGGTGGCTTGAAAGTTTCGCACAAAGATTCGAACCCCTGAGATTTTTAGCTAGAACCAAGTCCTACGAAATCAGGCAAGTTTCCAGTGACTTTCACGTCAAGGTTGACGCCAAATGCCATTTGTACCGGCTCCCTCACACAAACGGCTTTACTTGGGTGTTTTATCTGGCCGATATCATGCACGCCTGAGACAAGATGATGTCCCGATCCCGCATGATCCCGGAAGAGCAGCGCAGGCGCAGCCATCCATGCTGTGCGTCGGTAGGGCTGTATGATACGGACCGAAATGCACACCAAACTCATAGAGAAGAAAACTTGCTGCCAATAAACGAACGATATGATTATGCGCATTTTGCACACATGTACACAATGGACCGTGCGGTAGGCTGAGCGGTATGTGACATGTTAGGATTGGCCAGAAAGAAGCTTCTGTCGAAGACGGGCCGTTGACTGGTTCCTGAACCAAGAAGAGGAATCGATGAGTATAAAGTGAGTTGGTGTCCCGATGAGAGCTGTCGTGTTCTCAGCCTATTTGAATCCAATGATTTGATAAACAACATCCGCTGGACATTGATTGCAACTGAAATACAGCCAACATCATTATACTGGTTCAGCTCGATTAGTACAATATGCCCCAAGACACCACAACTTCCACCAAGACAGAGCCACAGGCGATGAATAAGCCCAGTGGGTCTTTGTCAAAGACAGGCAAGTCATGGCAATCTCCGGATGGTCGAGACAGAGAGAGACAGAGATAGAGTACTAACGGAATCGAGCATAGCTGCCCCTCAGGTGCCATACGGGATCCAAAGATTCACGACGGAGTGTGACCCCTGGCTGGCTCCTGGGGTGGTCGTCGGCATTGTCAAGAGCAGCCAGGGTGAACGACAAAATAATAGGGCGAGGGATGATGATAGGTCAACAGTGGCTACTCAAGGCTCTGGAAAATAGCCATGATATAATTGTGGTAGTATAGCTCTGCCCTTAAGGCTTTGGGGGCCTGTACTGTATGTATGGATCGCAAGGGATAGGGGGCTGAAAATCATGAGGCTGTCCAAAGGGAATCATCCTCCTTGTGTCTCGCGGAATTGAGTTGTTTGAAGCAGGCTCCATGGCCTATTGACCGAGGACTGCGGCGGAGCATTGTCGAAACACGAGTGTAGGAGATTAAAACACCGCCTTTCGTCCTCATCTCGGAGGAGTAGGTACCAGCAGCCACGTATAAGCTGGTGTCGAGTATACAGTACGCGTCCTTTTGCTTGGCAAAGCCTCGTGTATGCATAGCGCCCGTGGTGATTACGGAATAGGCAGTATCATGAGTGATTGTCGGTCCAGAGCCTGTCAGCTAGACGTGGTTGATCTGCACAAGGCCGAATATTGGCCCGAGATGGGACTTGGATCGGCCCATAGCGGTGATGGCCTCTGCTTCCCCGCAGTTTTGACAGGTGCCATAAAGAGCAGCGACCGAGTTTGTATAAGATGGACGCGATGGACGGCCACGAGACAGAGCCAGAAGTAGCGTCGCAGTAGAAGCAATTTGGAAGAGACGTCTGGTGATCGGGTTTGTTTCCCCAGCTAGCTGAACAGGGCAGCGGCGGGAAACAGCGGCACGAACACGAGCACGAGGCTAGAAAGAGAACTTAGATGACGGATCCAATCATTGCTGAGCCCCTGTTTCGGAGATCAAAGATGGGTGCAGGGGTAAGAAAGAAGACGGACGGACTGGCTGTAAGATGGCTAACTCGTACAGTGCGCAGTGCGGGACGCAATTGGTCAGCTCGGAGTTATGATGCTGACGACGACGCAAATCGCACGGCTCTGTTTTGTTTGAGATGTCGAGGTTGAGAAAAGGGCAAGATGAGACGAGACCTTTCTTCCCTCCTTTGGGTTCCATCTGCTGCCTCGTATGAGCTGCATGTAACATGCTGGTACTGACGGCTCTAAATTCTGGGGGGCGGTGCCTCGACCTTGACGGGCTGCATGTACTCGGTACACGGCACAGAGTACAGGTACTGACTGGCGCCGAGATGACGTACGGTGGGGATAAGGATTAGGGGTCAAAGGGACGAAACAATCCATGGATCTGGTTGTATGTTAGGGTTGAGGTATGTAATGTTAGTGCTGGCGGCACCTTATCGCTGTTAGCTGTATCTGCAGACTTGTTGCAAGATTGGCGAATTGCCAATCTGTGTGCTTTACTTTGTTCTGTCTGTCTGGTACCGAAATCATCCATGATTTGACGCCGTTCAACTGGGCACCATAATAACAGGCCCAGTCTGGTACCTCTACAAAAGACCCCGTAGCAGCGACCTTTTCGCATTTACCCGCCCCTCCACAACCAGCTAATGGAATACGTACCCGGCCACTGACGTTGACTTGACCCGTTGCACCCGCAAGCAGCTCCCCAAAACTGTTAGGCCTTTGACGCTGCAGACATTCAATGCGCCGTCCGTGCTCCCGTTTCGAGGCCACTTGCAGAGCAATTAATCAATATTGAACTTCATGGAGGATGTATCTGTACTTCGCATTCATGCATTGATCAGGGTCTCATTCCTTGAGCCGCTTGTTTCAGTACATTGGATCAACTTCAGTTTGTTTCAACCCTTCAACCCTCTCACTAACACGTCACGATACTACTACTGTACACTGTTTTGTTTCCATTCATTAAACCTTCTAAATCTCACTCGCCAAAAACCCTTTCTTCTCTCTAACCGCTTTCGCAATCATCCCCTCCCCGTTTTCATTCAATCAATTCATTCAACCCCAGTCTGCCAACGCTGGCGCCATCCCCCATCAGGGTCCAGGCCGTATTCCCGCTGACGCCCCCCCGTCGCCTCGCTGAATACGGGATTCTACAGGCCCTCGTTGCTCCCGACGGGGCGCCTCTTAGCGCTCGAGGGCTGTGCCAGCTGCGCGAAACGGAGCCCTGGGAGCGCTGCAGCGCCGCTAATACGGCAGCGCTAAGGCCTGCCTAGGCCTCACAGCGTCCTTCCTGCACTGGACACGCTCCATCCATTCCATTCTAGAGCCCGGCTTTCCAAGTTTCCCTCCACTCTTTTTCTTCTCCCCTTCGATGCCAAATCCTCGCCCATCCATTCTCACGACTTCTCTCCTCTCGCCCAAAACACCAAACACGCCGTCCATCGCCAGCGTCGGACTTCCTCTCGCTACTTTTGTCGATATTTCCCCCCCTCGAGCCGTCTTCCCGTCTCAGCCGGTGCCACCAAATTACTTGCGCAAACCTTCCAACTCCTCTCCACTCGCTTAAGTCAGCCGCTCTCGTAAATTCTCAGGCGACTCCCGATCAGAGACGAAGACGGAAAAGTCAAAATAAGAAAAGAAAAGGAACCCCAAAGGACAGCAATACGACTCGCTTTGCTTTGCTATCGCTCGAATCGACGACTATTTTCCCGACCTTTTCTTCCTCTCGCTCTCGCATCTTCACGCAGCCTCGCACCAGCGCCTGTTGACCCACGGTGTTTGAACAAGCGCCGTTTCTGAAACCAACAGAAATATCGACATCTTCTCTCGCTTCCATTGCTTCTGGTTTGGCGCTGGCCGTCAAGATTCTCCCCAGCAATTCATTCTTCTTCGCCGCCGTCACGGACTTCACGTACATACTTTTGACCTCTTCTCCTCTCGCATCTGAGCCTTAATATCCCTCTTTCCATCACGTCACAATGGGTAAGCCTGCCTCTCTCACCCAAACGGCCTCTTCCGAGCGGTCCGCAATCTAACAAATCAGCAGTTGCTCAAGCGCCCATCACCACCATCGTGCCCTTTGGCAACCGCGCCCTGCTTCCCGCTTGTGCGGCTGCTTGTGGCCATCTCTACGATGCCAACGGCGCCTGTGTCCCCCCGGCCATTCCCACCAACAGTCCCGCTGTCTACACGTCATGCTTTTGCTTCGACTCTCGCCTTGCGCCCTTTTCCACCACGACCGCCGGCGTTTGCGACCAGGCCTGTACCGCTGAACCCAACGGCCTTGCTTCCATCACCAACTGGTATCACAGCGTCTGCAACATCAAGAACGTAGCTGCGCCTTCATCTACCAGCACCATCTCCAGCTCTAGCGGCAGTCCCTCAGGCTCCGGCATCCCCCAGCGGACAGACGCCCCCAGCGGCGATTGGTACGCGATACCCCAGTCTCATCAAAGACAAGTTTCAAGTTGACATGTTGATACTGACTCCTCGATGCAGGATCTCCACCCACTACCAATGGGTCATCATGCTCGTCATCCTCGTCGTCGGCATCGCTGGCATCTGGATCGGCGCCTGCATCTGGCGCCGCCGCTACATCCGCAGGCGTGATCTTCGTCGACAAGCCGTCGGCGGCAACACCGACTCTTGGGGCTCAGGCGTCCCGCCCTCGGAGGGCGCTCCCGGCATCCCCATGACCTACCAGGACAAGACCAACGCAACTCCCGAACTGCCCAACTTTACGTCAACCTCGGAGAAGCGCAACACGACGACCAAGCTGTGGCCCTTTTCCCGGTCATGAGAAGCACGAGAAATAGGAAAATATGAAGAAAAGAGAAGGAAAGACGGAGAGAGAAAAAGAGCGATGAGAAATATACTAGCAGCCTAATTCAAGACGAGCACTACGACACTTTTCCTTTTCAACTTCATCCTCTTGACAGATGCCGCCCGCCCCGAAACAACCATTTCTCATTTCACGCCATCACGCACGCACTCCTCATTCAACAGGCGCTCCTTGTCGACATCTTTTTTTTTCAATTATACAAATCTTTTTTATTACTAGTCCCCTCTCTTTTTTTTGGATTCTGGCGTTGGCTCTGTTTTTTGTGTTGGGATATTTCTTGTCAATTTTTTAAGCAAGGAAGGGAGGGAGGGGAGTGAGAAATTAGAGATTTTTTGGGCAAACGCGACATATCATCATTTTCCAACATTGTTGAGGTTCATCTGGGAGAAGAGAAGAAGAAGTGTGTGGGGGTATGGAACAGAGACATGTCTGTCACATCATTTGTCACGGTGGCTCTACCTGTTGTTCATTTTTCTTTAGAGCAAAAAAAGGGGGTGGTACATTCCTTGGAACTCGAGAGAAACAAATAAACACCTTCTTTTTTCTTCTTCTTTCAGCTCAGCTTGCAAATTAACCATGTGTAATGCGCCCTTCCCCCGAAAAATGCCTTCCCTTTTACATCATGCTAATATCATTTACTCGTGAATTTGTCGTAAAGCATCTCTCATTGCTTCAAACTCTCCTGCTCCTCCATGGCGTCCATGTACAGATCAATGAGGCAGCCTGCAGACCATGCCTGCGTCGGGCTCTGTAAATAAATAGGTTAGCTTCATGATATTGAAAAACTTAATGATTTAAAAGAAGAAGAAGAAGATAGGTATAACACTCACAGAATCGCCGCAAAACTCTCCATTCTTCTGGGTAAGCTCCGTCAATCCCGCCCACGGACTCTCTTTAATAGCTCGCTTGCACTCAGCCAGCCTCCTAGTCACCTGCTGGAATGCTTCAATCCTGCCCTCCGCCGTCGTTCTCCGCTGAAGGTCAAACTTCAGCAGCGCGCGGAGGAAGAAGCCCGTCGGCCACAGCCACTCGGGGCCCTGGTGGTAGTTTCGACCTTTGCTTGTCGCAAAGTCGTGGCTGTCCTCGCTGTTGCGGTAGTACGGGCGGTAATCCTTGTCTGCAGGGTCCAGAGTCGCCATGCCAGTGGGCCCGCGGATCGTCGAATCTGCAAGACATAGAGCTTGCCAGGCATGCTTAGGGTCGAACAGATCTGTCGCTACCGTCATGGCGATCGCAAAGTTTGGTCGCAGCTGGTAGTCTTCGTACTCCTTTCCAGACTTGTACAGATCCTTGTACATGCCCCGGCGAGCGACAACGCTGGGGTTAACGTCGTATTTTGCATCTTCCTCAGCTGAGAGCGGTACGTAGTAGCATTTCTCAAAGTTGGCCTTGATGAGATCAGCCCACTCCGTCCATGAGACGACCTTGTCTTCTGCAGTCTTGACGCCGGACTGGGCAAACTTTCCTTGCTTGTGGAGTTGTTCTACCCATCTGAGCGTGCTGTAGAGCAGACCAGTGATTTCGATGGCGGCACCGTCGCGCGGAGTTCCGGGGACGCCCTTTGATCCGGCCTTGTCACTCTCTCCCATCTTGTCCATCCAAGTACCACAGTTAAACTGGTTGCCGCCAAAGATGATTCCATTATTCCAGTCGACCTTGATCTCTTGGTTGAAGCCTTCATCCTTCATCTGAGAGTCGATTTGGGGTCCAGCATTTGCCTCGCGATACTTCATTCCCGAAGCATGTCTCTGGAGAGCCTCTTGTATGATTTCCTCGATTGTGCTCTCAGTAGAGTATGTTCGCTTGTCATCCACCGGGAACCAAGTGTCATCATACGGGAGGAAACGACGCCGGACTTTTGTCTTGAGGAGATCAAGCCCTTCTGGTGCAAATCGGGTATAATCCTGGATCGTCTGGAGGAAAAACCACACCGAATCTCGCGAGTTGTATCGCGGTGCAGCGCCGCTGCTCAAGAGATTGGGAATCATACCGTGTTTGAGAACGCTGGCAAAGGCAAGAATGTGCTCCCTTGCCTCTGCAAAACGACTGGTGCCGAGATAGAGTCCACGGATAGAGATGAAGACGTCCCGGCCCCAACATCTAGCCCACTGCACTGCGAAATGCGGCAGGCCAGCAGCAATAGACGGTACCTGCTTGTCTGGCCAAAGAGAGGCCGATTTCACTAGCCCAGTTTGCTGCACACTGACCATGGCAAGACTTCCAAGGAACCACTGGCCTTTGGCAACGTGTTCATTCATAAGTTCATAAGCACGATCAACGCTTGCTCGGTACGCCGTGCGAATGGCGAGGGCAAAGTACCTTGGCAGCAGGAAGCTAGGAATGGCCCTGATGGCCTCAAACCGCTCTCGAAGCCACGCCGCCGGCCCAGAAAGACCTTCACTGCCTGGCGCATGGCTTTGCTTTTGAATGCGGCCCACAATGTAGTCCAGTGCCCAGGGGCCGTCTCGCAGGTTTTGACAAATTGGATGTCCAAGGTTGTTGTCGTTGATCACCCCTTCGAGGATACTCCACCATCCTTGCAGTCCAGCATAGACGAGCTTTCCATGGCCGGGAATATCATATACCCCGTCCTGGCCATCGCTGGCGTCTCTCTCTTCTGCCTCGCACCGGTAGAGCAAAAAGTTGAGGTCAATGAGGTTCAGGTTGGCCCAAGCTGCCTTGGCACTTGAGGTGACGTAGTTATCCAAGCCCGTAGAGTGCTCTGCAGTGGGGATCCAGGTATCGAAAAGAGCAATGCTGCCGGGCGGGAACTTGTCCCGAACGGAGATGATTGTGTCTTGGTCATGGTATTCCATCTTGATTCCAGGTACATCTACTACCTGGCTGGGGATACCTCGAAGAAACTTGGTATCGTCCTGCACAGCCTTGACAGTTTCGTCTCTGTCGTCGACCTCGAGCATCCAGCTGCCCAGGTGGTTGGCTCGGGTTCCCGTCAGAACCACGGGTTTGAATTCTCCTCTTCCGTTGCCATATCCAGGGAACGCAGTGTGAGCAATGAGGAAGTAACCCTTTCTAGATTCGGGATGCACTCTGTGCACGGTGATGTATTCTCCCTCATGATGGATGTGAGTCTCGTTGTAGCCATCTTTGCCCATGATGGTATGAATCTGGTTCAATAGCTTTTTGATGCTAGCAATGCCGCCCTTGCCCCTTCCGACCTTGATCGACGAGGTCCTTGAGGCTTCAGATGTGTACAAACGCTTCTCATTGACGAGATCAACCAATCTGGGGTATATTTCATCGTATCCCATGACACTTCCCGTGGCACTGGAGCACATGTTGACAAGAGCGGCATTGGGCAGTGTGTCTCGCGCGTCACGCTTCTGGGCAGGTGGCTCGTTGTCATGGGTGCAGTCCATGAACAAGGCGTGGACAGGCGATGGTCGTATCCTCCGAATAATCTCCCTTGTAAGATCCGGGGCCTTTGAGCTCGATGGTGTACTGACATCTGACTTGGAGATGTCGTCAACCTCAAAGCTACCGATAGGACGGCCGCCGTGCCTGTGAACAAGTCTGCTCAGCTCTCCTGTGCTCCATGCTTGCATGGCTTCACGGATAAGCGAGCTGATGCCGAGCCGCTTCACAAAGACATAATCCATTTCTTCAGACCCGGTGAAGAGCTCGGCAACAACATAGAGGTTAGGGTTAACCCTTCTGGCCTCGTCCAAGATGTGCTCTGCGACATGGATTGGAGTGGAGTGGCAGTTGTCGATGCGGAATCCTGCAAAATACTTGGCCAGCATCTGGGCATACTTTGTCATATGCTCCCATAGCCACGGGCTGTCCTCCGGGCCAGATCCGTATCGCAACTTGACACAGTCTCCCCAGACAATAACTTCTCGCTTCAGGTACACACGAGAGTCGGGCCCGGCATTATCCACCAATGCGTTACCGCCCCATACCCAGCCATTGTTAGCCAGTGCTCTCTCTCCAGGGGTGAGCTTCTTTGTTGTCTCATTGACTGGCAGTCGGGAAAAGTATGTCTCAATAATAGGGTTGGCCTCATTAATCGGACCCAGCTTAGGCCCATGATCATCAAGGCGAACATACTTGATGCGGTTGAAGAGTTGTTCTAGAATCTGGTTAAGATCCTTGTCGTATTCTTCATAGAACGCAACGTTTATGGCATCCAGGACCTCGATCAACTTGGCCTTACCGGCCGCCTTGTCGGCAGACTGTGTGTTTTCTCCCTCGTATCGACCAAGAGAAAATGACAGCAAGGTAGCGGCAACAGTGGGCTCGACGCGTCTGCGAAATCGCTCTCCTAGACGATCTGTTCCCTGGAGAGCAAACTTTTTGATAAACTCCACTTGATCCTTGAGCTCTGCTGTCTTGAGATGCTCGAAATCGCTTAACGTAGCAGTGCCGACTTGGGGCGGATTGGCCTTGCCACCAACCCAAGCCTCGACAATGTTGTCAGCGTCTCGCTCGACATTAATGGCGTAGTATTCCCATAACTGAAGCTCAAGGATGACGTGCTTTTTGATTCCTTCCATGAGCTCCAGGAGATCTTCTGTAGTCTTGATATCGACGGGCAGTCCCAGCTTCTCAAGCTGGCCGCTAAGCTCCATCAGCTTTGTATCGAGCTCATACGCGGACTCCAGCCAGGGAGCTGTTTTCAAATTGTAACCAGCCTCGGGATGCTCCTCTAGCCATTTTGTGTTGTGTGCGGTATGGTTGAGGACAATGTCTGTCAAGCTCAGCAACGAGTATTTCTGCTCGAGACTCTCGACCAGCTGCTCAATGTCCTTCTCGCCCTTGGGGAAACAGGCCGGATCCCAGCCCAACTGGTCATACAGACTGTACGGCGAGTTGGAGGCACCACGGACCTGCAGAGGAGTAAAGTGTATCATGTTGTAGCCCCTCTCGCTGATGCCCCGCAGGTGTCGCTCCCAATCGCCGGGGAAGCGGCCCATGAGCTTGCTGATGATGGAGAAGAGCGACAACGCCGGCAGCGGCAATGGCCGGCCATCCAGCTTGAGGCGGGGAGCAACATCAATGTAGTATACCGGAGTCTTCTTCAGATCCTCGTGGCCGTTGGTGGACTTGGGAACGTCGTCGGCATCGAGTTTGGGCAGCTCGGCATAGGTGGTGTAGAAGGCGAAGACGCCAGACTTGTAGATGGGAATGGAGATTTCGAGGGTGCGGTTGAAGTCGGGAGTCAGTCTGTGGTGATGGTGATGCTTATTAGCCAAGTTCAGCTCGATTTTTAAAGCAGATCCCTCTCTGTCTCAGACATGGCGAGCTGGGAACTGCTTGGGCATCGACCGTGAGCTTACTTGTACTCTCGAAACTTGTCCCGCCTAAACTCGGCCCCCTGCTGCGGGATGTTGACCCAAAGACTGCCATTGCGACAGATGGACGAGGTGCCCTCAATGGCAAATCTGATGGTGATGGGGTCATCACCCGTTGGATCGAGGTAGATGTACTCTCCCGCGACCTGGGGCGAGCCGTCGTCGTTGAGCTGCAGCAGATAAACCTCCGTGGTCGTCATGATTCCTGGGCTCATGGTGAGAAAGGAGAGGGGCCCAAAGCCTGTGCCCCGCGGCTGGTTTTGTAGCTGCTCGTTACAGCGGCCTTAGCGTACCTAAGCAGCTGCTGGTTTGCAGGGATCGAGCACTGCTGTGGCGATCAGCTAAGTAAGCCTGCGGTGCTGTACTGCTGTTAGTTCCAAGGCCGTCCTCGCAAGGTAGGGAGATCAGGAACAAACAGGGAAGATCCGGATTGCTTGATCAGTTGCAAGACTCTCCCTTTTGGGCTGCGATGGGCGGAAGACGAAAAGGATCCCAGACGCGAATCAGACTGCTTCTCCTTCTAGCTGCTTTTTTTCCCGCAAGCGAGCCAGAGATGCTGCTGGTTGGCCGGCAGATTTTGGTGTCATGTCATGGTGGTTTTGACTTGGCCTAGACGGTGCAGGCGCTGGGCGAGTGGCGCTGGGCGAGCCATTCCAAGGCACCAGGAACCACGCGGGAATCAAGGAAATGTCGGATCGAATTGCTTTTTGGCTCCATTTCTTCTCTGCTGACGGACTATTTGTTCCCATTCTATTTGTTCCCTCTTTCATGTACTTCCAGGTCGACTGAGCGAGTCAAACGGAGCTTATTCTGCGCTTGCATTGCGCAATGCACGGCATCGAGCGATGGTGTTGATGCTTGTAACACGGCAGCATGGATGTCATCTCCATGCAATTATGATGCCATGAGCCCGGGCAACGAGACAGCATCAATCTGTCATCTCCGCTAGCGTGCTGATTAGCACCGTGATACAGCATTAATTGATTCTTCATTCCAAGAAATCATCAATAATTTCCCACGCGGTGGCTGCAGGCTACGGAACTCGGTAGCTACAACCACTATACATATAAGCTTTTGCCTGTGTCGAGCTTGCAACAGCTGGCAATCAAGTCCTATTACCGCTGCAAATCCTTCCCTACCGATCCAATTCGTATCAAATTTTCTGATTTTCCCATCCTCAACCCCCTGCAGATGACTGCGGCGATGCAACTTCTCTCACCTCATATCAAGGACCTTTGAAGCTCCTTTGTTCAACCCCGCTACCAAAAAGTCATGACGTCACCCATGGCCTCTGCTGATTCTGCCCCTAATCACGATCCATCCATAGCTTAGTTTCCAATTCCTCTCTAAGCAATGGATCAAGGTACTAAATAATTAGGCTACTCGTCCGCGATATCCATCTCACTAGTAAGTTTATATACCACTGCTCCGTATCATCCTCCGGGATATCGATCCATTGTCTTCTCATAGGGAGTTCATTGAAATGGAAAAGACTTGAACAACTACTTCAAGTATATTCATACCATCTGCCTACTAAGGACATCATCATAACTATCAAAGGGCCACATTCACCATCCGAGGGCCCCTCCGAATCCAATCAATCCCGCCAATCAATCTGTCTCTGTGCTACTTGATGCCCAACTACCAACTATTAACGAACACATGCCCTCATAGCCTTTCCGCTTCCCCTTAGCCGCGCTCTCTCATCGGATAATTGCATTTGCTTACTGCTCAGTCGCTGGGACCACGTTGGGGGGTTGCTGGATAGCCGCTTTCTCTGTTCAGTGTCTCAATGCGCTAATCGTCTGAAGCCGGCGAGGCCCAAATCCAGCCTCAGCCATCTCAACTGCAAGCTTGGTTGCTTCATCAAAGTCTTCTTCCGGTAGTCCCAGCACCTTATTGGCCAGACCATACTTGGACTCAAAGTTGCCGTCGCCATTGGGATAAAATACGCGCGAGTACATGGCCATACCAAAGCCGATGATGTTGCCGGTCTTGAAGATCTCCTGCCCTCGCTTGAACCGGACGTCTGTTGGCTCATATTCAATCTGCCAGTCGCTATCGGTTGTTCCCAACGCCCGGTGCACGCTGTCGAGCATGTCTCTCTGAGAGACGAGGAAGCTGGAGATGTAAAGGATTTTGTTGCGCCACTGAGAGATAGTAGGCGATTGGTCATTCTCATCGTCAGGCAGCTCCTTGAGGCTAAGAAGCTGTGCCGCCGCCCTACCGCATTGTATCCAGGTTGACGTGTTGATGCGTGTCTTGCCGTCATCGTAAAAGGTGACCTTTTTGTTTGGAATATCGAAGCCATACCATGGTTCACCCATGGCAAGCGAGTACTCGTACCAGAAGCTGCAACTCATGTATACCCAAGACATACCGGCCTTTTCTATGGCATCAACAGCAGCTTGGGAAGCTTGGGCACCGGGAGCGGTCATGATGTCCGTCAGAAGTTGCTTGTTGGCAAAGTCGCCGCCATACGAGTTGGGCATGATCCACGACACACCAGCCTTGGCTGCTGCAGCGATGACTTTGGTCTGAGTATCTCTAGGAGCTGTCACGGCAAGGGAGATGAAGAGGAACTGCTGGCCCTTGAGCCCATCAACGATGGTCTCTTCGTCATCATAGTCGACTTGGACGACTTTGACCCCAGCAGGAAGCCCACTGTTGCTTCCAATACGGGTAATGGCGGTAACAGTGTGCTTTCCGGTCTTGAGCAGCTCCTCAGCAATATACTTGCCAACTTGGCCTCCAGCCTATGGAAAACTTGATCAGCAAACCATGAAACAGAATCAAAGGTAAGACGACAATTGCTAAGCTTACTCCAATAATGGCCACGTTCTCAATACGGTTGGTGAAGCCTGCGGGCTGATCTTTGGCGTACTTGATGGACATGATGGCGATTTTTTTTTTTGTTCTAGGTGATCTGATATATAAGATGAAGGTGAAGAACTGTCTGTCTTTGCTATGTTGCTGTGATCTTTCTTCATTGCCAACATGGACGATATTCGTCTTCCCTTTATACATTTCCCAACTCTCATATCAACCCCTTCTTCTCCCTATTCTCAACTTTTTGCAGGATTCTCCCTTCTCGCTGATAGACCGTATCCCCGGCCCTTAGAAATCAGATCTCCAGACATCATGAGGCGAACGGACTTCGAATTCCCCAAAACAGCAATGGGATCGCACTACCGGTACCGTGGTTCATTAGCTGCCGACAGCCTGCCGAATCATGGATCGCTCAAATACGAAATGAGGTTAGCCTAGCTGAAGCACGGCGACAACACTTGCTAAACTCCGGGTGTCACCACTTATATAATCCACTTGAAGAGGCCATAGCGATCCTTTGAAACACATCATTTGAACGGCATTCGCAAATTGTGTTGCGCCGATAGTATGATACTCGGTCTTGCTCGGATTTCCTAAAATGCCGTTCGAGGTTGAAACGACAAGTCACCGAGGAATTAAGCCGCACTGTGCGCGATTCTATGACGACTACCAGGAATGCTCAGCCAACAGCAGACATGGGAGTAAAAAAACTACCAAGACTCATTGTACAATCCTTAGCTCCTATAGCGGTATTCTTTGACGTTTGAACGCCTCGTAGTTTGAGAGTGGGCGGAGAAGTGCGTCCAAGGGTGGTTGAAAGCCTCCCTCTGAAAGGCCGGCTATTCGCAACATGTTGTGATACATGTAACGTAATGTTTCCAACTCTCCACTACGCTCTTTGCATTCTTCAAAAAAATAAAATCCCAAATTATTTATAACTGAAAAATGGTTATTTCGATGCAGACACTGTCTACGCATGAATAAAGGAGTATCGAAACACCACAGACACAAATGGTGATACCGGAGATACCCTACACTGTAGCATATCCACAAATGGCTGCACGATATATATGGTCTATTGCCCCAAACTTTAAGTTATATTGCCACCACACAGTCTATCTCATCTTTTCATCACGATATCCCATAGTTGGAAAGATATTGTGGCAGTAAAAAGTGCAAAGGGACAGTATATACGCTTCTGAGCTAGGTTCCTTGAATGTGGCGATGTTGCATATTCTACAGACACTTTCCAGTGACACCGCCCACGAACATTCCAAATTAACAGGGAGGTGTATATTATGGGATTCAGAATTAGGAGAGAGAATGAGTAGGTACTTCTTCGGGGATGAAGCTAATAGGACGACTTGCTTGGCAGCCGTGTCTCCTTGTATCTTCTCTTTGCAGCTCTCCGAGCAATCAGACTGACTGCGGATAGGTATATAATCATATAAATAGCGGCAGTAAAGTAGCCACGTTGGAATTTGATGTCAACTACTGCCGCATCTACAAATCATGAGCTGATGAATGGCCTATGAGATAGGTTGATACAGTCATTGCCAGCTCTCAAAGGCCGATTGTCTGCTTTCGGGACCACGGCTACATCAGGAAATCATGAACTACGGGAAATGCAGTTAGCTTGGCAGTTCTGCGAATTGACAGCGATTCTAGGTTTTGGTTCTTTAGATTTGTAAATCTGATTTCCCCGGTGTCGACAGCCTGGACCGGCGCACAGGACCGGCGCACAGGACCGGCGCCCGGGGCCGGGCGACTCAAGTCTTTTTCACAGCATTTTTAACCCCTCCCCAGGCGTGAGAGAATTGCCTTGGTATAGCTATGTAATACGTGTAGTGGGATTTCACGGCATTTTTGACTCAATCCAAGGCTCAGAGGAATTGAACACTGTCCCAATGACTTGTTTAGGTGCTGGATACCGCCAATCATAACAGATTTGAAGCTGGATGAGGTACCATGAAAGGGAGTCTTTAAAATACCGCACTTTGATCTTGCGCAGATCTAAGAATCGCACATCGCAGTACCTACTAATGTGGTCTTTAAGCCCTTTGGTCTGATGAGATGTAAAAAAAGCAGCGGCGACAGCGCACAACTCCTTCCACGATCCTAAAAGATAATGAACTACGTAAAATGTAGTTAGATTGACAGCTCTGTAATTCGATAGCAATTCTGGGGTTTGGCTCTTTAGTTAGATTTGTAGATCTGAGTTTCCAGGTATTGACAGCCTAGTCCGAAGCCTCTTCCTCTTCACAGCATTTTTAGTCCCTCTCCAGGCTTGAAAGAGAATTGCCTCGATGTAGCTATGTAATACGTGGAGTGAGGGTTAACAACATTTTTGACCCGATCCATAGCTCAGAGAAGTTAACACTGTTTCGATGACCATTTGTCTAGATGTTGGAGAGCCTCGCCTCGTTAAATGTCACCAATTTGCAGCTTTTAACTTATACCTACTATAAAAGGAAATCACTGGAATCGCAGAGATAGGAACCATGATTCGCAGTACCAATGTAGCCTTTGAGATCTTTGTTCTATCAGCTATTGGCACAAGATAAAGATCTTACAACAGGTTTCTTTGCAACCTTCAGGGTAGGGCAAGCTGCATCATGGACATATGAAACGTGGTTGATACTGCTAGCGCTCGGTTTGAGAAGAGTGTGTTACTCGACAGCAGACAGACGGCAAGGAGCCGCTCCCGCGATTCGCTAGGGCCAGCTTCGTCTTGGCACAGATTCATGCTTTTGCGGAGGCCCTGGCACAAACTGGAGAGCTGATGACGACATTGGTTCTTTTGGGGATAGAAGAATGGCATGGATCATGGGCCAAGGCGGAACGCCTGTCAGCCCCATTTCTCAATTTGATGGGGTTGCTGCGTTAGTTCCGACAGCAGATTAAACTTCTCCTCGCGAAGGACAAGGGTTCACTCGCCTCGCATACCCTGGGCTGTGGCTTTAAGGAGTTTTCGTGGATACCTGTGTTCATGCTTCTTGGCATGGAAGGTTTCTACGTTACATCTGCATCTTCAAAGTTGAGTGAGGTTTTGGCATATGCCCAGCTGGAGTTAAGATGTGATATCCGAGCATCTTGGTCTTGAGCAGGGACACGCACTGACGCACGTTTAGATTAATTGGTCGCGGGAAGGGTGCTTCTTCCCCTTATGGCCTTGCTGTTCGTGGATAGCTTCTTTTTTTGTGATGAGGAGGCTCTTAGCTCGCCAGCTTAATCCGCCACCTTTTGTCGCTTCCATGCATTAGACCTCGAAAGTTGGAGGCCGGCGCCATCCGCCATTAACATCCAATCTCACAAGCTCCAACCGAGACGAAGGCACGTTGCTAAGGCCTCAACTGGTTTTGGCAACGTGCCGTGCCGCAGAAGTGCCTGTATACGGTATGTGACGCAATTGCCCAAGCTCTGCTTTGTACTCTGTGCTCTGTTACAGACTCTGTGCTCCATTCTTCGTTGTCTGTTGCCTGTCCTTTGTGCTTTGTTCCTGTATCTAGTTTGAACCATCTGACTGACCCAGGGTCCTCCAGGGAGCTTTCGGTCCGTAAATACCCAAGCCAGGCTGGAGATTTTTCCGCCTGCCTAGGACAGCAGCTCCAGCTCCCGCCACATAGGACTTACCGTTTCCATGAGTGCTCCGTGGTGGCTCCGTAGTGGCCAACGGAACATGATGCAGAGTGGCTTGCAGAAAACCGGTTGTTGACAATCCTGTGGAGAAGCAAAGCGGGCTGAGCCTTTGACAGATGGATTTAGCCGAGTCGGGCTCTTTTCCAGCAAGCGAAAGGTGGATATGCAGGCTTGCCAGGATACAGGGGAGTTTCGGGAGCCGAAACAGCACGTGATAATTCACGTGACTCTCCCTTGCAGCATCAAGGAATTAAAATCTTCGCCCGTCATCGAGATTGCGCGCTGGCTTGGTCAGAATCTTTCCACCTGTTCAACTCGGAATGGAGCCATCTGGCCCCAACAGTCAGACTTGGTCAAACAAGAACCTTGAAGTTATTCCAATCTTGTTTTCTCCCTGCTATTGTAGTGGGCCAGCAGCAGATGGAGGCGTCCACCTCGTTTGCAGTGCGGGCCGGAGCATTTTCTCCGGAGCAAAACCTCCGTCTGATGTTATACAACAGCGCCTTTGTATTCTCTTACGCCTCTTACACCACAGCACAGCAGAGACTGCGATCGCGATCCCATCGATGGTGACGCCAACGACTGAGCTCCCACTGGCCCCTTGCCCTCCACTACGCTATCCACAGCGTTTAGTGCTCCTCCTTCTCCTCTCAAGGGCCCTGATAAGATTGCCAATTGGACCGCGGCTTGCTTTACGTCAAGGACCGCTGCACCTGTCGCGGAGGACCAGCCCAACCTTCTACTAGCTACCAGAAGGGCCCGGGCAGGGGTGGGAGACAGAAGGGCTTCTCTCTTACAGGGTTACAGGGGGGTTTCCTGCCTGAAGATATGTTTCTGCTTCGGTGTGGGTGTTGGCCTTGGGGGGATTGCTGGCCGCTTTGAGAACGAGCCGTGCCTTGGTTGGGACGTACGAGTATCGTATGGCTGCATGTTGGGCTCTGATGATTGAGGATCTTGGCTGCTTTGGAAGATGCCAGCCTGACTCTTTTCCTAATATCTTGCTGACTCTTGTGTAGCCGAACTCTACCGCGCACAGATCCGCCATCTCTCTCCTCTTCCTCAGGAATGGTTAGAAGCGCACACTTTGATATTGGAGCCCCCCGCCGAAAGAAGCAACGCCGGCGTATCGTGGAGCTGACTTGGTCGACTCCTTTGGCGCCGGTTTGATATAACTTGGCTTTGGAACCGGGTTGGCTGGCCCCATCCGGAACGGGGGCCGGCTGCATTCTTTTGATGAGTGTGTGTGCGTGCTTGGCCCGGGACACCGATGACCACCTCTGCCATCGCACCAAGCCATCACACTTTTGCCCTTGCCATCAAGTATTATGCGCGACCCGCAGGGCCACCTACGTGACGCCGTCTCCACACCGGCTTTGTGTGCTATGTGCACTATCCTGCATACAGAGACTAGCCAAGTGCTCAGATCAATTTCCTAGTTTGAACCTTGTATACCCTCCCTGCCTGCCTGTCCAAGATGCTTCAAACGGTCTGAGGCATGATTTTGAAGGCGCTAATACGACTTTGCTAGCCCAACGGGCAGCCAGGGGTAACCGTCCTTTCACTTTTCCTTTGCTTGCGGGAATACGGTTCAAAGGCTCCAAACGGCCCCCCAGCCCCAGCCAGGCGGCGATCTGGCTATCATGGCCAAGAATATATTTAGCAATGACGTTTCCGCCTCGTTAGGGGGCGCATATCTTCTTCTCATCTCGTTGCTGATCTGCTCTTCGTGGCTCTCTTAGACTTGTGAACATTATTCCTGGAACTTGTAATCCACGTTGTTGTAGATATCATTTTTCAAAGGCCAAGATCTTACAAGGCAACAAACATGGCTGGCATTGCCGAAGCTTCCCCATACATCGCTTGCGGTCCAGACTACGCCAATGCAGGTCACATTTCCCTGCCATATCCGCCGGCGGATCGGGAGGGCACCTCGACCACGATCTGGCCCAACCTGTGCTACAACTCGACTGGTCTAGAACACTCAGATGTCTTCTTACCTACTCTCCCCTTGCAAACTGCCGAATGGGATATAGCAGAGGGCTTCCTCAAGTATCCCGACCCAAGCAGCATTACCAGCCCTCCCGCCGAAAGCGTTACATCTGGCAGCGAAAGCTCTCAAAGCGCCGGCATGATATGGGATTATCAAAACGACCAACTCCCACAGGGCCCTGAATACAGCCCGTCAACACCAGGAACCTCCACCACATCCGACAACTGCTTCTCCATCGCACCATCATCACTACACACATTCAAGGAAGAGCCTTCAACAGCCTGCAGCAAGAAGCAGACCAAGACTCGAAAAGCATCATCATCATCATCAACTGAAGAGGGCAGCGTCGCAAAAAGGCCTCGCCGGACCAAGACCCCTCAAGAACAAGAAGCAAGCCGCCAGCGCATTCGAGAGAAGAATCGCGTGGCGGCGGACAAGTGCCGCGGCAGACAGCGAGTCGCGGTGGAAAAGCTCAGCTCCAGGCACGACGCCTTGGAAGATGAAAACCGACAGCTCAATCAGATTTTGAAAGATTTGGTTGCAGAGCGGATTGTGCTGAAGAATATGCTGCTGGAGCATGGCAGCTGCGGGTGCGAATTAATTGAGAATTATCTGCGGGACAGCGCGGTGCGATGGGTGAAGCAGGTAGAATCACAGTCTATTAATGTAGAGGCGGCCTGACTAGTAGTTTATTGTAATGTAATAAAACTAAGAATTAAGCGCATCTTTTGCTTGCATCTGTTGATTGATTGTGAAATCTGGCTCGAATGTTTTTTTATATCGCCTCTGGAGTTGGTAGACCCGAGTGCATCCATTTGGAGTAGCATCGCGATGCTATTCACACACAATCTGACAGCGGCACCACGGCATATGCAGCGCCTCCAAAGAAACATACGGCATCATCAAACGGGTTTACAAGTCTGAAATTATATATTGATGGTATTATATGATTTTAATAAGGGTCTAACAAATTTGGCATATTTTTAAAGATTTGCTAGTAGAATGAGCGTGTAAGTGGCTGTCGCCGCTCCCGTCCGTAGAGCCGCATCTTCATCAATTCCCAACGCCATCTGCACCTCTCTCTCAAAATTCTACAAAAAGAACTAAATAATCATCTTCTACACCTTCATATCATAAAATCCACTCAAAGTAACACAAGTTCATCCCCGTACCAGCACTCCAGACCCTCTCAACACCCATCAAACCATCACCACAGCACCAACAAACCCCACCCCGTCGTCACCAAACTCCCCTACAAACAGCGACATGAAGTCGAATATGCACAGTTTTTGACACCTCCGCCATGTATGTCATTCCGCATGCCCTAGTCTCACTCACTCCCACCCAGCTGTCCCAGCGCTTGCCGATCGCTCGTGTCCGCATCCATGGCCGTGGGACCGTTGCTGATCGGCGCCCGAGGCTGCCGTAAAAGGTAGACCATACGGGGATTAAATAAGGCTCGACCGTGCGGAATAGGGTTCTTGGCGAACATGTATGCTTGTGCAAGGGTTGTTTTTTACATACCAAGAAGCAAGCTGTGGTGATGGCGTCAGAAAGGGAGAGATAAGGGAGTGTTAAGGGGATTTTTACCCTAATTTTTTGAACTTTTGCTATTATATGAGCTGTATGAAGTATATGATTCCAGAATGGGTATTAGGAAGGATATGCAAGGCGCGTGATTGAGACTAGAATCGAGATGCAGCCTTCTGATCGACGTTTGGTGGAAGGTTTTCTCCGAAAGTAGGACGGGTTCGAGAATGTAAGTGATCTACGAGACTAACTTGCACATCAACGGGTATGGATTTTGGTGCTTTTCGTTAATGAAACGAGGCTTGACTAACCTGTGATCTTCAATGATTTACCGGTAATAATTTGTCGCTTGTCTAGCTGTGCATATAACAATGGATAAGAGCGAGCTTTGCGGCTCGTCATGCCGGATCGTCGACGGACCCGGAACATAACTTGTACATATGGCCGGAGAAAAAGATCCGTGTAAATTTTTATTGCTATGAATCTTTCTATGACTCCATTACATCACTTGCACATCGACGATGGCGTGAATTGTTATAGAGTAATATCGTGGGGGTGAATAGCTGTCTATCCGGGCATGTGCGTGAGATGTGGCATATATGGGGAGTTTCGGTACCTGGATCACGGTATAACAAAGAGTTTTACTAGGATGCAAGTCCAAAAACAGAAAATCTGATCCATCACAGCAGCCAAAGCTGTATTGCCTTGCTTCCTACGTGCCGTGGACCTATGCCATCCGAAGAGACGGGAAGAGTGGACAGGTCGAGATGAAGAAACTATGATCAAACTAACATTGTATTGAACAATTCATGAGTATTGTAACCAAAAAAGATGTAACAATGCCTGGCCGGATCTACCGCTTTATGACATGAATCCTAAAACGCCTCCATACACGCACGCCCGCCTACCCGCCTGCCACGCCGCTGTACTCTCAACATTGCATGTTTTTTTTTCAACGCTCGCTTTCTTTGCATTTACAGAGTTGGTTGTGTTTTCTCAGTCTCAGAAACCAGTCTGGGAATGTCGTCAACGCTGGCCTTGCCCAACAGAATGGCATTGACAGCCGTCAACAGAGGATAATCCTTCTCGAGTCCTCGGGCCTTGAGGAAGCTGTTCACCTCAAATGCCGTGCTGGTACCCTGGAGTTTCTGTCCGTTCAGGTCTTGCTTCTCCACCTCGTCAACAGAGATGCCCTTCTCAACAGCCTTCTTCGCGCAACGGAAGTTACGTCCTCCGGAGCAAGAGGTGATCAGATCGGCAACACCGGCAGAGGACTCGGTAAAGGTCGCGGTGTGCACCGTCTCGCCAAAGAACTCCTTGCCAAACTTGACCATCTCCATCAGGCCGATTCGCATAACGGCAGCCTTGGCATTGTCACCCCAGCCACGGCCATCCACGAAGCCAGCGGCCAAGGCCACAATGTTCTTCAGAGCACCACCAAGGGAGACACCAGCGACATCAGAGACCAACTGGACGTGGAAGTAAGGTCGGTGGAAGAGAGTGCGGAAGCAGTCGTGATCAAGCGGAGGATACTCTGCAGGGACGGGGGTCAGCTTCGTCTTGGACTTGCGTCCCCTAGCATCGCGATGCGCCATATCAGAAGGCTCAGTGACGGTCATGGTGAGGTTGGGGCTCTGGGACCGTGGCGTCGGCGCCCTGCTGTTGTCCATTGGCGGCGGGTCGTAGGCAATGGTTGTTTCCGACCACTTCTCCGCGGCAATTTCGCTGGCGATGTTAGCCCCGCTAAGAGCACCGACGTAAATGTTGAGGCCGTCGCCGATCCATTCGCTGAACAGGCTGACACCGTCGTCCGACACGTTGACGCCCTTGATGCAGCTGATGCCACGAGCAAAGGGCAGGATCTTGCCGCGGATCTGGTCGCAGACATTGCGGATGAACTGGTGGGGAAGGTTGAAGATGAGGATGGTGGAGTCTTGGACAGCGTCGACGAGAGAGGGGTTGGCGACGATGTTGCTGGGGAGGGCGATGCCAGGCAGGTATTTGACGTTTTCGTGGTGTTTGTTAATGATGTTGGTGAGCTTTTGGGGAGCGTCGCCGATGGACTCGTCGTAGTACGGTGACGTCTTGGGGATGCTGACGTCTTCCTCATACACCCACATCTGGACTTCCTCCTCAAAGAGATCCTTGTTGACTCGCGTGTTCTCGGCAATGATTTTTGCAATGGTAGACCCCCTAGACAAAGAATGGAATTAGAAGCTGACAAAATACAGATGCTGAGTTATTATTCTCGTACCAGTTGCCAGATCCCACAATGGTGACCTTGTGCTTCTTCTCGGCGCCACCCAGGAGAGCCATCTTGTCGGTTTTGTTGAGGTTGTTGAGGGTGGAGTAACTGTAAGAGAAGCTGAGCTTGTATGCGACGCTGTATCGGTACAAGCAGAAATTGGCTCCAAGGGTGGAACTGAGGCGAGAGCTAAAGAGTCGAAGCATACAATCGAGAGCACCGCAAGTGTATATGCAAAGGTATATATACCTGTTTCCAAGGTTGTCTCGTGCCAGAAAGCAGGAAATTGCAGCAAGAGGGAAAAGAGTGTGCCAAGCTCATCGTGCCAATGACGCAGCGCATTAGACAGGCTCACCGCTTGCCGCTTCGGGTCCTCGCCCCAACCGATTTACTAGGGCCCTGGTTCAGTGGTTGAGCATCCAAGGCACGCGCCAACCGTTTTTCGCCGAGATGCGAGGGAACCCCATCAGTATCACATGCAAAGCTGGCGTGCAGCATGCAACAGCGTCACCCCTGGCCTGGATTGGCCTTTCACATGCCAGCGATGAGGCATGCTGGAGATATGCGTCTGGTGATTGAACTGACTGTCGTCATTTTGTTTCCTTTTGTAATTAAACACAGATGCAATGGGAGGATCATAATCGGCGGCTTGAGCCGAGGACTGGTAGGGAGTATCACGGCACATCGGACACATGGGAGTGCAACACCGTGTAAGTGTGCTTATGCAATGCAATGCAGCATCTGAATTGGAGTGCAGCCATTTATACTTTCTTTCTAAATAGCACGTGTTTCTTTTTTCTTTTCTTTTCTCTGTCTTTTTTATTTCTCTAATTCCGACACAACTCGTTTATAGAGTGGCTAGCTAGTGCCACATCCCGCACACTCCACGTGGCTATCCAGCAGGCCAATCTTCCAGTAATAGTGTCAATAGATGGATGGATATTTCTTCAGATACTAGGTAAAACAAGACAACGACAATGGCCATGATTGATAGGAATACATCAGTCCCTGTGTACTAGTAATAACGCACTAATGCAATACGGCAAACTCGCTCTTTGCTGAAACAACGATACAAAGCCAGATAACGTTAGCGCCAATGTCTGACAGGCTAAAACCCAAAAACCTAACAAAACAGAATGCTCTCCTTTTACTCTTCGTCTTCCTCGTTCTCTTGCATCAAAGACGCCTTCTCTTCGTCTGTTCCAACTGTTCCAAGGGAAAATGACTTTCGTCGCTTCGACTCGTCCTTTGAATCCTGCGTTCGCTCGCCATCGCCAAAGATGAAAATGAAGATCTTGTCGTAGCTGTACCACATGACGCCAAACAGCCCCGATATCGTGTTTGCAGCCCACCGCGGAACCTTTCCCCTCTCGTCTGCCAAAAAGGTCGTTATCCCGAAAAACCAGAGCAGCATCGGTGCCCAGAAGAGGAGGAATAGGTTCTGCCCAATCTTCTGCCTCAACGTCGTCGCGGTGTAGGGCTGCATAGAGGCCAGATAGTCTTGATAGGCTAGAGGAAGGTCATGCTCTCGTGCACCGTTTTGCAAGAGCTTCAGGTATCGGGCGCTCGGCTGAGCATAGTCGGGCTTTGGCCTATGAGGACTAATGACGAATCTGGTCCACCAACTTCTCTTGTCTGAATCTGGTTCGAGCGGGATGTACGGCGCATAGAGCGTTCTTGCGAGGAAAGGTTTCGGCAGCGTGGGCACCGGTGGGAATGGCTTCTCCGGAACGCCAACGTCGGCGGGCATTGGCAGACACGGCACCATGATCTCCTGGTAGCCTGAGCCACCGCCCTCGGTTCTCATAATGTTTCGCCAATCTTCCTCTGTCACTTCGTATACGACTCCCATGAGGCCACCATCCCACTCCTGCTCCATCTTTGGCGGTTTGATCGGTGGGACGATTGGGGGGTGAAGAGGGTCGGGCAGCTTGGGCTTTTCGGGGAGCTTTCGATATCCGACATTTGCAAAGCACGGCTCTCGGTATGGCAGTCCGGGCAGGTCGAATGTCAGGCGCAAGATCGGGACGGAGACGTTCATCTGAGAAAGAGGTCGCACTCTTCGCTTCCCTAGGAATGTCTCTGCACACATGTTGGAGCCGTAGGCGAGGTAAAGGACGGTTTTGGCAGACTGCGCGACATCTTTGGGGGCATCTTCGGCGGCTTGGGCGAGACGTTTCGGCGAGGTGTTTGGAATAGAGGATATCGGCGGATACGAGCCTTTTGCTGGATGTTGTTCTACATTCTCGGCCTTTTCGAGAGCGGCCACAGCAGGAGCGATGGCGTCTGTTCCCTTCATGATGGGCAGACACGCGCGTACAATCTGGGTACGATGACTAGCTGATGTCGGGATTAAAACCTCTTCGCTGGCGGCGCAACTACCGTACTTATGGGCAGAGCGTCTAGGCAAAACGACACACGCATGAAACGCGGCTAGGGGGCTATTTATCAACTAATGCTGCAACGATCAACCACCCTCCAAACGCCCTCTTCGGCACAGCGCTGCCTGAACCTGCAGGCTCCTCATTTTTTTCTCTCCGTGGTTGTGACTAACGAGCTGCTCTAACTTGCGGACTCCAAACCCGTGCGGAGCGTCGGACCTAGGCTTGCCTGCGAATACCGATGATCCGACCTATGGCAGCGTTGCAACGGCTGAATAATCACCAGTCGTGACATCAACTCGGCGTGTCGCCCTTGGTAGTTCATCCTTGGGCACAGGGGAAACTCCGCACGTTAAAAAAGGGAAGCGAATGGTTTAAGTTGATCGGAATTATGGATTAGTCGTTGAATGGAGGCTAACGGGCTGCTGTGCTCAGCAACATGGAAGGGAAGGCGGGCCGAGACGTGGTGCGACGCGGGTCTGATTTGCTAATCTGGCCTGAAGGAAGAAGACAGGATACGGTGAGTGCGTAAGTGAGCGGGCGTAAGCTGTGCCCTTCTCGAAGGATTTCATCTAATCTAATCTAGAATGCGGTGCGGAGCATCTCGTATTTGACAACAGCGGACCAACAGGTAAGAACACGAAGATCGCTGAGGGATACGAGTAAAAATCAATGACAGCTTCTGTGACCCCATTTGCCTATTTTGCGTATGCAGCAATACCCTTCATGATGCACATGAAATATGGGGAGAGTCAATCGTAGCACGTATATGTACTGTACTGTAATTGAAGAACCGTTTGAGCCTAATTGATCTCCATCGCTTGGTGGCTTCCGAGAATCGACAGAAATAGACCAGCAGAGATTTAAAAAGAAAAAAATCGATCAAAACCACGCAATCTTCAAGTACCCACCGACTAATACGCAATACTCCGATCCGCCAACATTCGCCCTGACCCGCCTCCTTTAAACGACCGAGTCGAGTCAAGCCCATTGTGCCGACCCAAGAGCAAAGATGGAACCACTTTGCAACGACCCTCTCCAAAGGCGAATGAGACGCGCCAGCGCCTCCCAAATGGGCAGCAGTCCTTCGTCAGCCTCACATGGCGCTCGCCCAGGGGTCCACAGCGAAGGCTTAGCACGCGCTCTAAGACCCCTACTCTGCTCTCCTATTGTGACGCCGGCGGCTGGATCGAGGTTACTTCGGTGTGTTTTGCCTGCCCATGCTAGCCTCACTTTAGGAAAAGTGTCTTGGATGGAAACACTGGAGCAGCGGGAAGAAGGCGTCGAAAGGGGGGACAAGGTGGGAAAAAAAAGTTGTAGAATGTGTGTCGTGTCCTTTTTTCTCTCTTTTCTCGTAACTTCGTAAGACGGCAATCCCAAAAGTCAGTGAATCTTACTTTTAAGATATCCCCTCTTTCTCTCTTTCACAGTCGATCTGTGTACGTGTTCTTGTGATGCTGACTGTGTGAAAAAGGGTCTGAGATAAAAGTGAGTTTTAGTGTTTCATGCTGCGCCCTTGAACTCTCCGGCTTACCTTAGCTTCTTCGTGTGAATTTGCGCAGGACTTCACAAAAATCTGGCAACATTCCTCTGCCATCCGCTCGTTATTATCTTTTGTGTTTAATCGGTTGATTGAGAACCATGGCGACGACTGTGTCGGAGGCGCCCAAGATGGGCATTGAGATGATGCTGGAGCGCATCATGGGCGCGATGGAGAAGCAGGTAAAGGAGGACCCCTGTGGTTGAAAGGCCGAGGCTGCGATTTTTTGCTGGCGGCATTATCGGGCCCATCAGCTGGATGCATCGATCAAGATGAGAGTGAGTCTAATGCGGAGGTGTAGAACCAAGAATTGACTGAGCTGCGGAAAGAATGCTCAGACCTTCGTACGTCGAACAGGAGCATGGAGATTATGCTCCAGAACATTTCTGTACGTCGCCATCTCGCATTGCTTTGAATCACCGGCATTCAAGTGGCATTCATTCTCTTCCTTCATCTTGTTTGTAATTCTCACAATCCAGCAGCAAGGACGCAGCAACAGCCCTCCGGGTCTCTCTGCCGGCATGTCCCCCAGCATCGGCCGTGAGCGAGCCCGTTCGCCTTTCTTGCCTCGTCGCTCTACAGCCCCCCAGGCTGGTCCTACTCAGGTCTTGATCACATCGCCCTCTCGCGAAGTCACCACCCACTCTTTTCCCTTCCCGGATCGTGAGATCCCCGGATTCTACGTCGTGATCCCCGCAGGTGGTGCTGGTACCCGCCTGTGGCCCCTCTCTCGCGAGAACCACCCCAAGTTCCTGCTCGATGTCAACCTTTGTGGCAACAGCTTGCTGCAGTCGACCTGGGAACGACTCCTTCCCCTGGCTGGCCCTTCACGAATGACTGTCGTCGCGGGACCTGCTCACTCTGAGGGCATCTTGGGCCAGCTGCCCAACCTGGATTCCTCCAACCTGTTCACCGAACCCGGCCCCAAAGATTCCATGGCTGCCATCGGCTTGGCTGCTGCTATCCTGCTCAGACGCGATCCCGAGGCAGTGATCGGATCCTTTGCGGCTGATCATATGATCTCTGGCGAGGATGCTTTCCTTGGTGCTGTGACTGAGGCCGTCGAGGTGGCTAAGGAAGGCTACCTAGTCACAATTGGCATTGCACCCTCTCACCCTGCCACTGGATTTGGTTATATCCGACTGGGTGACAAACTTGGATTAAAATCAGCTCCGCACTCACGACTGGTGAGCTCCTTCAAGGAGAAGCCTGATGCTCACACCGCTGCCAAATACCTTGCTACGGGCCAGTACCGCTGGAACGCGGGCATGTTCGTCACCAAGGCCTCTCTCCTCATGGAGCTGATGAAGGAGAACTGCCCCGATCTCTATGAGGGTTTGATGAACATCTCTGCAGTGTGGGACGATGAGGCCGCACGCAAGACTGCCTTGGAGGAAGTTTGGCCCACTCTGGAGAAGATTCCCATCGATAATGCGGTTGCTGAGCCTGCGGCTGCCCAAGGAAAGGTGGCAGTCATTCCATCCACGTTTGGTGAGTTACTGAAGGACAATTGTCGATTGTTGCACTTGATGGAATAATATGTGCTGACTTGCTTAGGTTGGGACGACGTTGGTGACTTTTCATCTTTGGCCGAGATGCTGCCGGCTGAGTCGAACAAGCCTCGTGTGCTTGGTGATCAGAGACTGGGTAAGCCACGCCTTTAGCCTCATTATCTCCTAGAAAGCTCTGCTGACAAGCTCTTGTAGTTGTATCCGAACAAACTGCTGGAGGAATCGTTGTGCCCGTGTCTGGCCGGTTGATTACGTGTCTTGGTGTTGACGACATTGTTATCGTTGACGCCCCTGATGCGCTCATGGTAACTACTAGAGCTCGTTCCCAGGAGGTGAAATCACTGGTCAAGAAATGTCGCGAGGCTGGATGGAAGAATTTGTTGTAAGATCAGCTGGAAATATGCGTTGATTTGCTTTTTTCTTCTCCTTCTTCTCTTCTTCTTCTTTTTTATTTTTTTTTTGGTTTGTTTGGATGGGAGAGACCAGAGTGGAACTCGACCTTGGCGTATCTAGCCTAAAGGGCTTCTTGCCAGCTGCCCTTTGCCAGCTGCTAATGTCACGCACATCTAAGGATATGTTGCTATGCGTTTATCACGCTTTTAATGCTCAGTTCAATTCAGATTTTACTTTATCTAATCTTTTTCACTGATTGCGAGGTACAACGGTACCTTTCGTGGTTTGCACCTTGATTCTAAGGAGGTGCCTCAGGGTTGAAGAGTTGAGAGGCACTCCTTCCCATTTCACAGGTGCTCCTCCCTCACTTTGTTGACCACATACAAAAAAGAATTCCCCCAATCTCTTCCCCTCTTCTTCCTCTTCCTCTTTTTCTTGCTTTCTTTCCAAGCCTCTTCGTTAGCAATCTTCATGACACCACTCGTTAATCTCTTGTGACTTCCTTGATCATGGCACCTCGACTGCGCGCTAAGCCGAACACACATGCAAGGATGCAGAGAACTTTAACTCAGTTCAACGAGCTGGACGTTACTCCCAATAGGCATGAAGAGAAGGCAGATGAACCATTTCCTGACGACCCCAACTCGGAACCTATCCTTGTTGATAAAGATGAACAGCTCGCCAAGCCTTTTACCTGGTCGGACGCTGGCTCTACTACGAATAATACCAGACGGAGTTCACCAGCTGACCTTGGGGATTTGTCCACTGACGATGTGTGGGACTTCGACGAATCTTTGGCCCCATTCTCGAGCCCGACTTCCGGGAGAAATAACTTGCCGGATACGATACCTTTAGCCTCTGCAGGACAAGACAACCAATCCTTTACTCCAAGGAAGACAGTCGACTTTTCAGAGACTGCATCCACCATTTATCGTAGCTCCTCTTTCGTAGGAGGCAATGAACCCAAAGATATCTGGAATTTTGACGATAGCCCGACAGATAGCAGCCCCATTCTGGAAACATCTAAAAAGATGCCAACTATACCGTCAGGTCATCTACCAGCCGACGAGCTTTATGACTTGACTCCTAAGAAAGCTGTACCAACGCCAGCCGCTGCTGCATCAATGCCCGCCGCAGCCAAACCAAACGGCAGCCAGCCAGTCGTTAATGATGAGACCAAAAGTTGTTCGTCCAAACCAACTTTACAGCCAAAGGAAAAGAAGCACCGACCGAAGGCTAAAAAGCCCATTCGGTTTGATTCTGTTACCCAAGAGATACTGGAAGAACCCGTATCCAAGAAGAGGAAGAAGCAACCTGCGCCCGCTAGATTGCCAATCGTCAACGCTTTGAGAGAATCTGCCAAAGCATCTAGTTCTCCTGTCGCAGGTTCTCCAAAACCGAAGCCGAAACGGGCTCGACCACAGAAAAAGAAGAAACCAGAAATCCCTCCAGTCCCCAAAAATCCCCCCAAACCCAGAGGTGAAGATATTATCACCTTTCTCGACAGCCCGGTCCAGCCAGTTGCCGAAAGTCCCTCGGAATACCTTCCAGAGCTTCCAAGCACTAGAAAAGGTGAAGATTCCAGGGAAAGCCATTCTGCCAGCAGTGGCGATGACTTCACTGCTATACAGGAGCCAAAACAACAACATCGCTGTGTACCAGCAGCAATCGACAGGCAGGACAATACTCTGAACGAATCTGGGGCAATTTTCGCCGAACAACACGGAGCAAAGAAAAGACGTCTGTCGAGACAATTCAGTGTGTCGGAAAAAGGCAGCCCAGTCGTTGTTAATGACACTATCCTTCCTGAGAATATTCAGCTAGTGCCCGTCAAACCGCATCCTCCCATGAGCGGTCGTCTAGAGCTGCCTATTGCACCACAACCTTCATCTTTTTTGAGGAGCGCTTCAAATGATGAGCGTACTGAACAGCAGCATAGCAGCGCTTTCAACGAAATGAATGGCAAATCCTCGTCGCAATGGTTACGACGCGTAAGTGACAAAGCGCCGGCTCCGAAGCGTAAGCCCAGTATCGGGAGAAAGCTTCATGATGAGATTATGAAAAGCTTCCTAGGACAAACAGATGCGGAACAAGAGCCCCAAGAGTCTGAAGCAAAATCGGCCTCTGCTGCCAGCCCCAATCATGTCGAAACCCAGATACGCCATGCTGTTGACGTGAGTAGTATTCAGCAGTTTGTTTGGGAAGTCACCTGCTGACCGCTTAATAGCAATTGATCGCTCGGTTAGATGATAAAAAGAGAGCCATTTTCAATGTTGTCGATACATATCAGAAAAATGGAAAAGATTCTGTGCTACACCTGAAGCAACAGTGTTTACAAGATAGCGCCAGCATGGCGCAGGCCTTCCGCAGCGATGGTGGGCTGTTTGGCCAGAAGTTACAATCAACAACAGAAGCCATTCAGGCACACGGCTTGGCCAGAGCGGGATCTGCAATGGAATTTGACAATTCACTTCAAGCTCGACATCAAGTGTATGTTCGAACGCGTCAAAGCCTTGGGGGTCTGCGGGATGCGTTGATGCGAGAGAAGAATACTGTGGTGTGATGGAGGAGGCGTGGGGTTTGGCATGACCCGGCAGTTCAAGTCCGGGATTCTGGCTGTGAGATGAGTGTTTGGCTCCAGTGATGCATGTATCATACGTGCAAGAGGACGAGACTGATGTGTTTGTTTCTTGGTGTGGTTGATTGCCGCTTGTGCTGTAGCAAGCTGGGATCTACGATTTGATGCAAGCCCAACGAATGTAGCGGCAGACGAATTCAACTGTCAATGTCATGAATCATCATACAGCCTCTGCATCCAGTGAAATAAGCGAATTGGCCCAAGGTAGCGTGCAGAGATGCATGATGCATGATGTGATGTGGGATGGCTGTGTCAATTATGCAGCCAGCCAATGGGGATTTGAATCATGTTGGGGGCCTGGAATCACGATGCAAGCTTTGGCCTGAGACACGGCGTTGTGTTGTCTTGAAATCGTCCTTGGAGTGGCGCAGAGATTATTTATCAATATGCCCTTTTCCGGAGTACATACTCGTATGTAGTTTGTAAGTGCCGGATGACAGGATATTGAAGACTCGGGGAGGATGACAGGGAGAGCCGGCGGTGAGAGAAGCCGTCGTCGTCGATGCGATACCGGGATCTCCATCGTTACATGTGTGTACCTACAGTAGCACCTACAGTATGCGCCCGATGGAAGTGGTGGCGGTATGTAGAGATAGATAGGCATGTACTCCGTAGTTATGTACGTGCTAAGTGAGTTGGTAATAGTATCAGCCTCAAGCAAGCAAGGTAAAAGACTGGTGTCATGGATTGATGTCAGTTGCCATTGCTGGTAGGGACCACGAAGGACGCAAGGCAGCTAGCGGGTGAGCGGGCTGGGGATGCCAAGTTGCCAGCGAGCACTTGTAAGACGCAGGGCTTGTGGGGTAGCGGCGCAGAGTTGGTTGGCATGTGAGGCGGCGAGAAATGGGGAGTAAGACAAGAGCAAGCAGTTGGGGTGTGGGATAGCAAATGCATGCCTACGATAGGTGTGACGATGCCGAGGATGTGCAGGTAGAAAAAAAGTGTTGGTGTGGTGGTGCTATCAAGACTAGACCAGGGAGTACGATTGATGCATTGCGGTGTGGATATGGAGTAATACAGATGCTTGTAAGATATGGAGGAGAAAGAAGAGTATCTAACGAGTGAAATAGAGAGATGCAACGGAAAAAAGGGAAAAGAAGGAGAAGATGGAAGGAAAAAAGGGGGGTTTTCTCTCTGTTGGTGGATGATGGTTACAGACACAGACGAGACAAGGCCGGGTTCCCGACCCAAAGGTGACGTGACGTGCATGCCAGCGGGTAGCTGAAACGGGCATGAGGGAGCACACAGACAGGATTGAGCAAATCAAGAAGCGAGAGGGCTCAAACAATTTGCAAATGGAGAAGCAACGGAAAGTCGGCGAGGGAAAACAAAAAAAAGGGAGGATGGGGGGCGCGTGCGAAGAAGACGATGGAGAATTGGGGGTCGGTTTGTAAGTGGTTGGTTAGCGGTATGAGGAATAGGCGAGGAGTAGTATATCTTTGGGCCTGGGGACGTTTTTCGTTTTTCATTTTCGGACTGGTCTCGGGTTGTTTGCTGCGTTGTTGGCCTGCGATTGATTGAATCGATTGCTCAGAGGGCTTTGACGATTGGCTGCATTGAGGTGACGGCACTCGGGATTGGTGAGAAGCGGTTCTGTGGCGGTTTGCTCTTTTTGGTGCCTAACTCTGGGGGGAAGGATAAAAACCCACGTTTGACCGACGACAGCGCGCAACATTGGCGAGATCGAATACGAAAACTACGAGAGATTGAACATCGTCTATTACGGTGTTTGTTGTCAAGCACCAGATAGAAACCGATATGCGGTCGTCGAGGTCATCATCGGCGTCTTCATCGCCTACTGGAAACTGGAGGTGAGAACTGCGTCTACTTATCTACTACTTACTATTCCATCACCACCTACCTATAATGCACTCTTGGCATCAACATCACCCGGTTTGCCCGTCCGGGGAAAGGGGAAAAAACAAAAGAGTCATCTGCCCATTCTTTGATCGCATGTTTTCCCTCTTTTTCCTCCCTAAAAGTGCTGCTAGGCTCAGCTAGAACGCCTCAATGGCAGTGACGCAAGTGCAAGGCACAGCCCACATGTTTTCACTTGAGCCGGTGTCTCCGGGCGCTGCCTTGGTTTAGGTTGGTTTGGGGGGGGAACCAAGACAAAGAACAGCAGAAGAGAGAGCCCGGGGCGGCTTATACTTTTGGCTTCATGTTGAGTCGCGACGCCCACCTGACTTGACGGATTGATTGATTGCCTACCCGTGCATATTGATTAATTGGCTGTTTTCCCATTGCTGCCTTGGAGAGGAACCTATTGCGACCCCTTTGTTTGCATTTAGGTGCATGTGGTCGTATTGCATCTGCCTGTTCTAGGTACTGCATACATACGCATGAAACACCTTCACTTCACATCGTCTTCACCTCAACATCATCACATCACGCCTTTTGTCTCCCCCCTCGTCATCGCCCGTTTCATCGCAATCTGAGCTCCTCCTCAGATTTCGCTTCACAAAGCCGGATCCAAAACCTGAACCGACCCCAACGCCCCGCATTTATTTTTTTCAAGCCCATTTCCTTAATCTGCCGGGCTTCTCTCGCCTTACACACTTTTTCTTCTTTTTTAATTCTTCTACTTCCTGTCTAAGACGAAACAACAAAACTTCTCTGATTCTCATCTCTCTGCTCTTTTTTTCGCCTCTTTAGCAGTCATTTCACCGGCTTTTCCTTCATCTACCGAAGCCGCGAGTCCAGCTCCGGCAGCAGCACAAGCTCGTCCGAGTCAATTCGTCCTTGGGGCAGCTCCAGCACCAGCACCAGCCGGGCGACGCCGCGCGACGATTCGCATAGCAAGAGGAAGAGGCGCAAGCACAGGATGCCTTTCCGACAACGCATGGCCCGCCACTTTGGCGATTCTGTACGGCATTGTCTCATTCTTTTTCCATCTTTTTTTCTCTTTTTTTTTTTTTTTTTTTTGACCCAACGACACTTGCAATCTCTTCTGCTACCGAATCCCACCCTTCCATTTACACGCCCTTGAGATCCTGTTTGCTTAGGGCCCTGCTAACGTCATTGGATCGGCAGCTGTCCCCCGAAAAGGCCTACCTCAGCTACTACGATGTCCTCCTCACCGTCGAAGACATCAAATCGCTTAAGAATGATTGGCTGACCGACAACAACATTGCCTTTTGGGAAGAGTATCTCGAGCACGAGACTCTTCCGCGATTTCCCCAGGCGCGCATCATCCTGCTGCGACCCAGCATGACGTTTCTCCTCATGAAAGAACCCGACATGCGCCATGTCCAGGCGGCCCTGCCCGACTTTTCCAAGGTCACCCACGTCTTCCTGCCCATCAACGACAACCGGAATGTTGCCCAGGCCGAGGGCGGAAGCCACTGGTCGCTGCTGCTGGTGTCTGTTCTCGACGGCATTGCCTTTCACTACGACTCTCTCGGCGGCGCCAACTATGCAGAGGCAGCCCTTGCGACGCGGAAGCTAGGTACCATTGTCGGACGACAGATTCGATTCATCAACCTGGAGGATTCGCCTCAGCAGGAAAACGGAAGCGACTGCGGCGTGTTTGTCTGTCTTTTGATGCGACACCTGCTCGTCAAGCGCCTGCTGGTGGCCAATGCGCGAGAAAAGGTGTCAATGAGCATGGCCGGAAAAATGGTCGATAGCAACGGTGGCCGGAAAGAGATGCTCAAGATTATCGAAAACTTGCGCAAAGAGGGAGAGCGTCGCAGATCGTGAGTGTCTTCTGCTTCAAACGTAATCTTTTTGGTTGATATGCGATGGCTAACAGAGATGCAAGGAGAAGTGCGAGTCCCTTTACCTCAACCAAGACTCCCCCGCGAATTGAATAGAAAGCTGCTCGCTTCGGCTCTTGGGAAGAATTCGAGAAACGTTTGGCTGGACAACACGGAGATGACAAGGCTAAGAAGTCTCCTGTTCTTCCTGAAGATGCAAAGGTGGATAAGCCAAGGGTGGCTAAGCGAAAGGCTGTTGATGCGAAGTTGGATGATCCGGAGACTGGCTCCAGCAAGAAGAAGAGTCCGAAGACAAAGAACCTGGAGACCAAGGATGTGAAGACCAAGGACTTGAAGGCAAAGGACCTGAAGACTAAAGATTCGAAAACAAGCAACTCAAAGACGACTGCCTCAAAGACAAGCAACTCAAAGACAGGTGCTTCAAAGACAGGCGCCCCAAAGGCAGCCAAGCAACCCGAAAGACCTACGACGAAGGCAAAGTCGGCTGGCAAGGGGCAGTTGGCATCGCCATCTTCTTCCAATCGCTCCGCTACATCCAGCCAGTCGCCAAAGAGTAGCTCTTCAGGAGTCTCCAAGTCTCCAAGAACTCCAACCAAAAAGTCTCCACAGAGCTCGCAGAGCTCGCAGAGCACTCCGACTCCTGTCCGCATGCGCAGGATTGTCCAGCCACCTCTCGATCCTAAGAAGCCCAACCTGCTCGAGATGAAGTTTGGTCTTATGAAGGGATTGAAAAGGTCCGACTCCGACTCCAGCTCCAGATCCAGATCCAGCTCCAAGCCATCCGCTGTCACTGCCAACCTCGCCAAAGCCGCACCCATCAAGGATCGTGGCCTCAAAGCAGCCTTGAGATAGATTTTCGGCTGGTTCTTGCACAAAATCGTGCCAAAGACCGATGACTCACCGAGAGATTCTGTTTAATCTCGTCCTTTTTTCTTACATTTTGTTTTGTCAAGTTTCTTCTCGTTGAGCTCAATATGTCGCTTTTGATAGCGAGCTTGTCATTGAGTTTTTTTCGATTATCGATTGCGATTGTTGCATGTTTGGCGTTGGATAGGGTATGATAATGCGGAGGCAGAGAACATACCCCCTAGTTTGTGAGAGGAATTCAAAGACTTTGAATGAGCTTGATGAGTTTACAGCGGCTGAAGTTATGCCGATGGGGGACGGATGATGTGAGGGACAAGACGATACCAATTTTGTTTGTTTTTTATTTTATTTTTGCTACGAGATATGACCATGACGGCTTCAGAGCAAAGGGGGGACATGGCGCTACCGGACATGGCATTTGCAGCCATCGACGCATTGTCGAGGCAAGTGAGGGTTTTTCGACTCAATCGAGACGGGTGGAACGTCTTTAAGCATAGCATTTCTTTTCATAGCATTTAAATTGCAAGTATTGATCAATTAAATGGATGATTGAATTATGAATCCCAGCTCCAGAACTCCTAGCCCTACCATTTTATATGACCGTATATTGTTCAAGCACCACGAATGCTGAACCCGTGAATATTTTACTCTTTATCTGCTCCATCTTGCCGTTGTCTCTTGAAATTCCAACGTAGGTGCTCATGGCTTGAATACCAGCAGCGCAAATTCCCATATTTATAGGCCAATAGTCCCATATCAATCCTACTCCTTGTTCACAAACGCCGGATTCTGCTCCATCGTAGCAGAAATGTATCCCCTCAGCGCAGCCCATCTATTCGACGCCGCCGGAGCTGGCGTCGGAGCAGATGCCGGCAAAGAAGCCGCCGAGGTCTTCTCAGGCTCTGGAACCGCACTCTGCGTCTGCGCAGGCAAATGCGACAACTGCGCCATACTAACGCCAAACCTCGCCATCTCGCCCTTCAACAACCTCTCCTTCCTCTTCAAGGCACCCTTCTTGCTTCTTAAGCTCTGGTGCTTAATCTTGCCATCGAGAATCTCGGCGGCGCCCTCTCCGTCGGCGAGTTCGGGCAGCGCATCGGCGAGACTGTCGAGGGAGTTTAGTGTTGCGGATTTCTTTGCGCCGCGGCGGCGGGGCTTTGAGGATTTGGAAATACGCGAGGAGGAAGAGATGCGGGATACGAAGGAGGAGTGTTTGATGGTGCGCTTGTCGCGTTTTGAGGAGAGGAAGGAGTCTGTTGTGGAGGCGTTTTGGCGGAAGGTCTTTTGGGGGGCGAGGGGGTGGATGGAGTTTGTTATGCGGGCGTGGCGGAGGGCGGTGGCGGATGGTTTTTGGGGGGCCTGTGAGAGATGGAGTTAGTTTTATGGGATTGAGATTGAGAGTGAAAAGGAGGGAGTTGTTACCATTTTGAAGGGTGGTTTTGTTGGAGTGTCACATGTGAAGGATTCTTGGGATTGAAGAAAAAAAGTTGGTGATGGATGATTTTTTGGTGGAGAAGATTTCGGTGAGAGGGGGGACTGACCGAAGGTGTGGGTGGGGTAGTTGGTGCTGGTATGTGCTAAGATTTGTTGTAAGCCAGCCAAAACTTTATGACTTGTTATTCTTTTCCTTTGTTCATTCAACACAAGATTTCGGGAAGAAACAGAGAGCGTGTTGTTTTGATGAAGATATGGATACGATAGAAGCTTTGAGAAGGGAGATTGAGGAGAAGGAGGCTGAGCTGGTGCAGTTGCGCGCGCGGCTTGTTGAAGCTGAAAAGCTAGATGTTGGAAGTGACAGGGATGGTGTCGAGGGAGAGTGGAAGTGGCCGCTTGAGGAGAGAGATTATCAGAGGTATAGCAGGCAGATGATTGTGCCCAATTTTGGCCTTCAAGGTATTTATTTATTCTGTCATAAGACGTAATCGCAGATGAATCATATACTGACTTGCGGAATTATAGGCCAGCTGAATATCAAGCATGCCAAGGTCCTCCTCGTCGGCGCTGGTGGCCTGGGATGTCCCGCGGCGGCATATCTCGCTGGTGCTGGTGTCGGGACGTTGGGTCTCGTGGATGGCGATGCGGTCGAGGTGTCGAATCTGCATAGGCAAGTTGCGCATTCGACGAATAGGGTTGGGATGATGAAGGTTGACAGCGCTGTGACGTATCTGAAAGGGTGAGTTCTATTCCCTCCATCATGAAGATGAAATATGAAGCCGTATTAACTTGATTTCATAGATTGAACCCTACTATCACATATCATGCTCATGCTACACATCTCACGCCTCAGAATGCCGAGGAAATCGTCTCCCAGTACGACCTTGTTCTCGATTGCACAGATCATCCCACCTCGCGCTATCTCATCTCCGACATTTGCGTTCTTCTTTCCAAGCCACTCGTCTCTGCTTCTGCGTTTCAGACTTCGGGCCAGCTCATTGTGCTCAACAATCCTCCCGGCAAGGGCCCCTGCTACCGCTGCGTCTTCCCGAAGCCTCCTCCCCCGGAGAGTGTTGTTGGATGTGGTGAGGGAGGCATTATTGGCCCTGTGGTGGGTATCATGGGCGTGTTGCAGGCATTGGAAGCGATTAAACTGCTTGTAAGGGGAGATCACTTGAAGTCTAGCGCTGGAGATGAGGAAGATGTGCGACAGGTGGGGATGCTGCTTTTCAGTGCCATGGGTGATGTGCCGTTCCGGACGGTTAGGATGAGGGGGAAGAGGAAGGGGTGTTTTGCTTGCGCGGGAGATGATTCGGCGTTGACGCTGAACGAGCTCAAGACTTCGATGGATTATATTCAGTTTTGCGGTGTCAATCAGCCTGTTAAGCTGCTTCAGCCAGAGGAGCGCATTTCGGTGGCAGAGTACGAGCAGATATCTCGAGCGAACAAGACTCATCTCTTGCTCGATGTGAGAGAAAAGGAACACTTTGGCTTGTCCAGCATTCCTGGCTCCATCAACATTCCCATTAGTCGGTTTACGGCTCACCGCGGTGAAGGGTCAGAGCTGTCTGATCTGATACCAGGGGATGTGCCCTCTGATACGCCGATATATATAGTGTGCCGCGTGGGCAACGATTCACAGATTGCAGCGAAGAAGCTGAAAGATTTAGGAGCGGACCGTAACGGAGAGCGCTTCATTGGGGATATCTTGGGCGGGCTACAGGCTTGGAAGACTACTGTCGACCCAAGTTTGCCTTTTATATGAGAGAATAAAGATGATAGACCGAAGCCAACAATGAATAGATGCAAACACGAGAGTTTCTCATTATACATAATACACGTACATACTACAAGCCCACAGTCCCAATGTAATGAGGAAAAGGGGGTCCATTTTTTCTCCTCTTTCAAGTCCATCCAAGCAGCGTCAAAGGAGCATGCTGTCACAAAACAGAAACGAGGAAAAAGAGAGAGAGATTTTTCTTCTTATAAGATACAGTTGCTAACCCACGCATTTCCATTGCTTCGATGTCGTCCTTGTTCCAGTCGTGTGCGTTTCTTGGCTTAGACAAACGAGGCCGACTTCTTCTTGTTGAATGCTCGCTGGTCCTTGAGCCATCTCCGATATCCGGCAACGCTCTGGATCTTTTCGCCGTAGAAATCCGGGACTGCAAGTTCAAGTGTTAGATTTCAACGGTATACAAGAGAGTCGCATGGTATCGAATCTTACCTGGGTTGCCCGCGCTCGAGTTTGTAGGGTCGGCGCGGTGCCTCTTGACACGTGCAAAGAACTCGCCCTCTTTCTGCATCATCTGGGTCTTGAAGCGCCGGTTGATGATGTAAAACACCTGGTTGCCCAGCGTCGGCCCAATGAGCCAGCCCAGGCCGGCGCAGGCCATGGTCATGATGCCCAGGGTGAAGAAGGGATCGAGCGGGATCTGCGCAATGAGCGGCTCGGCAAAGCCCTCGGCTAAAAAGATGGTGCCGGCCGCGCCGCCGATGAGGCCCGTGACGACGGAGAAGAGCAGCTGGATGCGCCGGCGGCGGAGGCGGAGCTTGAAGAAGGAGTTCCAGTCGAGGGCCGGGACGGAGGCGGAGGCGGAAGAGCCGGTCGCGGAGCTGGAGTAGAGCCGGACTGATGATGACGATGAGGTGGGGGAGGAGGAGGAGCCTCTTGCGACGAGGCTGACGATGGACGGCCGCGTGCTTGAGAGGGCGCTGGGGCTGGGTTTTGAGATTGAGCTGGAGACGGAGAGGCTGTGGTTTGCGCGCGCAAGGGATTTTGTCAGCGCAAAGGCGCCGGGGTGGGCGCGCGCAGGCGAGAATGAAGCTCTAGGACAGCATCGCACGAGGCTGCTGGGCGCTGCGGGGATGCGCATGCACAGCGTTTTCAGCGACGACGACATGGCGGGCAGATGCTGAGAGGCGTCGCCAATTGGAATAATATGATGGTTGAGAGAAAGAATCGGCGGGGAGGGAGCCGGAGAGAGCGCAAAGACAATTGCTTGCTGCTTCTGTTGTATCGCAGACTTTTTTTGGAGATTTTTTTTGCAGGGTTGAGGGTTTGAGATGCAGAGTTGCAGTTGCTTTTCTGCGTCGGCTTTGGTGGTGCTTTAGCAGCTGTGACAAGGATTCCCCACCCGATGCGCTGAGCTACAGCGAGCTTTAGAGGCTAGCGGACGAATGGAGCGGGTACTTGTAATCGTTCAGATGCAAGCAATGAGAAAGGGCTGAATACTAATAATGACAAGTCAAACGTTGAAGAGAAAGATGTCAACTCAATGCCCATTCTAATTGATATTATTACTGACATACAGATTTGAAAGTTAGCACAGAGTCTGTATTGTGATTATGACAATGGCTACATCACGCATGAAAGAGAACCTGGAAGGTTGAGAGACATACAAAGAACAAAGACCGAGCGAGCTTAGTCATCATCGTCCTTTCAACTTCGACGTCGCGTCCCTGCGATATTGACTTTCCTACCCGATTTCACCTCAGCATTACGCGACTCCCACCCGCTTGCGGCGCCCGTCGACGCCCTGTCGATACGACCGTAAATGCAGACGATGAACAGACCCGTTGGCTGCTCGTTAGCCCGTCTCCCCCGCGGCATCCTGTCATGATGCTCTTCGATCCCGATTTCTGGGATCGCTGCCTCGCTGGCCGGGGCATGGCGCCATTGCCTCGATCAGCCAATCCAAAGGGCAAACCAGCTCTCGATAAGCCCTTTGCAAAGCCTTCTACAAAATCGCGAATCGTCATTCCTCTCGCCTCGAAACCCGCCGACTATGTCCCGGGCAGCGGGCCGCCGTTGCAACCGGTATCGTTACTGCTTCCCGGCGACTCTACCGCCTACATCGCCGAACGCCTTCTGCTTCCCTCGCCCGGACTTGCGCCCAATGGAAAGCCTCTGCCGAAACGGATGATGTACCTCATTGGGTGGCGCGATCTTCCGGCTGCGAGCAAACTAGTACCGGCCATGCAGGTCCTGGACTATGTCTCCCCGCGAACCCTCGAGGATTTTGAAGAACGGCTGGAGCAGGAATTGGACGATGAAAGGGAGAAATTGGAGGCAGAGCTCAAGTCAGACCTAGCGGCACCACAAAAGATCAAGAAGAAGAGGGGACGACCGCCAGCGCACAGCCAGATAGAGTCTGCAGTTGTCGCTGAGCCGGAAACCGTCGCCCAGGCAAAGTCACGGCATAAGCCGGGCGCTATGAGTCTCTCAACGCCCAAAAAGCCAAGGTTGGAGGAATTTGAGTGGTTGGAGGATGAAGAAGGAGGCCCATCGCGACAGATTGCTGAGGAGCAGTTTCAGAGTTTGCATGGCTACCTACCCATGGAGTATGAAACGTCTGAAGACACAGAAAGCCCTCTACCCAACGAGCCACCGGAAGTCATGCGAAATGATTCACGGGTAGACCCTGTACCTAGGAAAATAAAGCAGCCACAAGCACCACCTAAACCATCATCGATTATACGGCTCAGTACACCACCAAGATTAAGCAACGGAGGACTCATGTCGGTCAAAATGCAGAGCTCACAGCCACCCGAACCAAATGTCCAACAGAACAGTCAAATTCAGCAAGGGCTGGGGTTATCATCATTCATACCAGCGGGACAGAGCACGATACCGAGTCCCCCAATGGTGATCGCCAAGGAAGAGGACAAGGCAGTTAAAAGCAATCCACCAGCAGCCAAACCGAAGACATCGAAGAAAAGGCGCAGACCTGAAGATGATGCGCCGAAGACCGGGCCCGAAGATGATGCGCCAAAGACTGGGCCTCAAGGGGAAACTGACTGGGTCGTGGAGAGAATTGAAGACGTCGAATATTACGAGGTAGATGGCCGTGGCATAGTGCGATACTTTAAAGTCAGTTGGGAAGGCGATTGGCCGCCGGACCAAAAGAGAACATGGGAGCCTGAAGAAAACATTCCAGCAAACCTAGTGCGGAATTTCTTCAAGATATCCAAAAGCAAACGGAAAATCATAGCTAAATCGGGCACGAGCAAACAGGGCAATTCCGCCAAGGGGCTGAGTAAACCCAAACAAACTGACCACAAGAACGGTATCTCTAAACAAAGCAGCCACAAACAGGGGTCTTTGAAACAGTCGAAACTGACGTGGCCCGGAATCCGCAAAAAGTATGGCAGCGTTAGTGAGGCTTTTGCGGGGGATCAAGACAGCCTCGATATGATGGATGAGGGCTATGACGGCGAAGAAGACGAGCTCGCTGGAGATGGGCAGGATGAATTCTTTGTCGTCACAGAAGGGGGCGAGAATGAATTGCAGAATCAGAGTGTCTGGCCGACTGCTAACGCTGTCTCGACTGCACTCGGCGTATTTCGGGGGTTTCAATGACAGGTTTCTGACGACACGTTTGGGCTAGAATAGCGATTTATTTATTCAATTTTTTGGTTTACTTTTTCCCCCGCGCGGAAAGGAGAGCGGTGCGACGGATATCATGGCATTAGCTGGAACTCGAGTTGAGTCTCTATGGGGGCGGGCGCATGGCAAATGGCGCAAGGAATTTGATATACCTTTCATGATATACATTTGGTGTTGCTGCTGCTGGGGGGTTGCGCGCTTGGGATTAAAAACATGAGTGAGCAGCCTTACATATTTTCTTGAAGCAGAATGGTTTTGTTGAATGCTTGAGTCGTATACTAGGCATGAAGTGATTAGACAGACTGCTCAATATTGTCTTGTTGTAATGAATAACTCTTCAGTTTCAACTTCTTTCTATAATTACCTGGAATGACAATACATTTATGATAATTCAATTCTATCACCCTGCTAATTAAGTAAATACGGAGCTCAGGAGACGACGATTCTGACGGAAGTCAGGTAGTTCTTCTCGTTGTGTACCCTATCTCAGATGTATTTATCCCTTAACATCATGGCCTAAAGTCTAGGATAAATGGCCCTTTCTCCTTCTTTGACAATCTCCCATAACTGTTTCATCTACTGCTGAGTCACAGCACTCAGTATGATGTAACGACCAGTTCAGTTATAATCTTCAAACAGCTTCATCGAAATATCCTTGATAACCAATCCATTGGAATCGCTGGGGATACTGGCGTCTAGCACAACATTTATCTCTTTGACGCCATCTAGAAACTCCAAGTCCTGGTCAGGATAGAGGGTGAAATTCATGAAGCTTTCCGAGATGTCGGTATCGAGGACCAGGACGTCGTCAAAGGTGACGGAGACATGGTCAATGCAGCTTGGAATACCAGCACAGGGGACGGTGATGGATGAGAAACTGCAGAGGTTTTTGGTGTGATAGTTTGTGGTGGCCGTTATTGTGATTGAGCTTGTTGTTGAGGGGCGGATGTAGGCGCCTACGGGGGTGTTGAAGACAGTGTTTAAATCGAGTACTTTTATGGAGGTGCTTGGGAAGAGGATAGTTGTGTATATGGTGACGTAGAAGGAGAAGTGTTATAGAACTTAGGATTGGGTGTTTTGTTTTAGTTGACGATGATGGGGTGAATGGTGGAATGTGATACGAGGTATTCTGGAGAGATATATATATTGGGGAGGCGAACTACACTTCTGAGCATGTTTTTCAGCTGATTACTAGCGGATTGCCCGATTCCCCTTGGGGTTTTGACAAGCCGATAATGGGTTCTCAGCTCTGACGAACAGGAAACATACAGTTACGCTAAGACGATTGTAGATCTTGCATGAGGATGTGGAGATGGACTAATGCGGGCATTACGTTTTGAAGAAGAGTCTGCATATATGATTCATCCTCAAACCTGTGGCAGATATTATGCGGCCGGCTATAATAAACGTGAAATGACAAATCGGCATACTAGTATAAATAATAACCTGCGAGACTATGCTCCTCAGGTACGCGTGTGCTCTCTTCTCCTAATGATGAACCTAGAGCGTATAGCCGTAATGAAGCCTGCTTGAAATCAAAAGTGAATCCCCGAATACTATTTTCTGTTCCAAATCCCTTGAATAATAACCACGGTCAGCTCGAAGCAATGTTAATTCCCTTGTAAGCAAATGTCCTCGTCCCCCCCCCCCCCCAAACTCCATCCAATCACTCTCCCCGTTCCATCTAATCAAGAGCTCTCTTAGAGCTCTCAAGGAACTTCTTCACGACAGTCGCCGCAGGCACTGCCTTAATGTCGCGGCATCCCATCTCACAGCTTTTCGGACACTTGGGTACCATGTCCGGGGCGAGGCCTTGCTCTTCGGCCTTCTCGCGGCGATGCTTGGCCACCATGCCGTAGTGCTCCCACTTGCGACGATTGATCTCGCCACACGCCTTGAAGTGTTCATCCCAGTAATCTGCCCAGTCGGGCTCGTGGAGCGTGTTTTCCAGGAGAAGCTTGGCCTCGTCCTCGGCTGATATTTTCCAGCCCCATTTGCGGCGAGTCAAGGTGATGTCGCTGCCTATGATACGGTATTCGGTGTCCTTGTGGGCCTCGAGGTCGTCGAGGTAGTCGTCGACTTCGCTTTCGTCAATGTCGTACTGCAATGCCAAGCGGGTCTTTTGAGAGACCCGTGTTGGTCCCATTTCGGCGGCCGACTTCCGAAGGTGAGGAGGCAAGTAGTCGTTGTACGGATAACGATTCCACTGCTCTTCCAAATCGTCTCCGAAGGGATGCGAGATTGGAATTTCACGTTGACGAAGACGGATTCTGGACAAAGGCTCGTATGTGTGCGTCGAATCAGCCAGGAACATGCGAAATTTTGCATCGTCGAGGTTAATAGTGTAAAAGTCGGAAAATCTTCCTGAGAAGATGAGCCAATCAGCTTTGTTTGCTTGAAAGAGAGTTGCAAATTCAACAGTCAATCCGTCATTTGCCTCATTGTAGTCAGCAGACACGATATTGTTGATGCCAATGGTGCTGATGAAGAACCATATGCACTCCTTCGGAAACCCTTTAAGAAGGAAACGACGAGCACACCCATTATCAAGAAGGCCCTTGTCAATTCTGCCGAAACCATAGGAGGAAGATGAGATCAGCCATGCATTGGCACTATAGACGTCACCGTTTCTGGCCTTGTATAAGAGAGGAGAAGTGTTGGTGTCGTGTGTAAACTCGGCGGCCGACTGGTGATACACGAACTCGAGCATGGCGGTCTTGGTATCATTGCCAAAAATTGGGGCAGTGTTGAGTATCATGATGCCAAGGATTCCACCACAGCAATGAATGCCTCGTGTGACCTGAGACATGGTTGCGTCAGGCGGCAAGTTTGTGAGCATGACGCGACGGCTTTGCAGCCCTGTGGTTGGAGTGGTCACATAGACCTCTGCCACATCGGACTGATACTCCAAATCTAGGTGAAAGGGTGCGTTTCCTCCTGGGGTATCAACAAACGAGACGGTTTCTTCTGGCAATTCCATATCCCAGTTTTCGGTTAGGAATTGATCATCATCATCAGTAAGATTAGTCATATCAATAATCTGCTCATCTGGAAGGTCGTCATCTAGCAAAAGATCAATCTCTGTGTCGACGGTGTCCGGTGATTCTGCCCTGCTGTTTGACACGCCTCGTTCGTTGGATTGCGGAGTTGAACTGCCAGACTCCTATCACACAACTCAGTTAGTACTCTACCCATCTTGCCACATGGACAGATGACTGTTAGACATGTCTCTTGCACATACCGAACTGGAAAGCGATGAATTGGCCTTTGCCTCCTCCATCATGATGATATTGCCCTTGAGAATGTGTCGAACCCCGGTGAGAGAATTGCCCAGCGTTCGGAGGGCGCGAACTAAATCGATGTCCAATTCTTCCTCCGCCAATTCTTGAAGTACGTGCTCAACTTCTTTCTGTCGAGAGGAATCATGTTAGCCCATATGTACATGTATCTACTAGCTTGTGTAAGTGAGAGGTGGCGGTTGTCGACTTACACTGTCAAAAACAATACTCTGTATCTGATGAAATTGTCGCCACAAAGCATTCTGGATTTCTTGAAAGATTTCAAGACACTCAGCACGCTTCTTATAGCTTCGCTGATGCTCATTGCCATGTCCCTTATCTTGATTGCTGTTGTTGTAGTTGTTTGCTTCGATCTCCAAACTCTGTCCTGGAGCAGTGATGAATGCCTGAGAAGGGGAAACATTCGATTGGCCAATTGTATGCTGCGCCGGAGGATCAGCAGATACGGTATCATCACCCTGGTCTCCATGATGGAAAGAGGTCGAGTTGAGGACCACAGGGGAAGCCATGACGGATGGAGGAGGCGTGAGATCAATTAGCCTGCCCGTAGTTTGTGCAGCCATTGTATTGAATGGGGGACAATGGTCATGCACTCTGAAGCTGTGGCTTTGAGGAACAATGAGAGAAGGTGGAGGCAGAGAACAAAGCTGCAGGATGGAAGAAGAAGCTGCAGTTGAAGGCAAAGGAGTGCAGAGGCCTTGGGCGGTGAGGTGCGTTTTACTGTGTTGGGAATTACTATAGTGCACGAGCTGCCATCGTCAACACCGGCAGAATGCCTTCACTGGACGTTTGCTTCATCTTGACAGCCATCTAGGTGCCTGAGGAAAGCACGAGGTTACAGTGACAGTGAATCACAGACAACTATCTCCAAGAGGTGCAGCTGGCAAACTTCGCAGGAGAGTGAGCTGCATTAGCGGCAGTTTCATCTAGATACTTGGGATGAACTGCTGAGGGTCGAGTTGCAACTGTAGAGACATCTGAGCTTGGCAGGATACTAGACCATAGGAGAATCTGATGCAAATCGTCAAGAGAGATGTGACGATATACCATGGAGTATAGGCATAGTATATTTAGTATTCAAGTTATTAGACTTTTGGCGAAATCTCGTTGACTGCCTGGGTCAGCTCCGGAGCATAGGATGGATCTAATGTGTCATTCTCATAGCCTAGAATAGGTACTCTATGATATGTGCACAAGGTGAGAGCAAAGTCAGCTCATGCCGCATCTTCATCTGCCGAGTCAAGAACCGATACCATCATGTAAATTAAAAAAAAGAAAGAAGAAAAAAAAACTCATTTCACGTCGAAAGTTGCCTATCTCGGGAGATGATTCACTGCAGAAAAACAGCTTGAAACATTGTTTGATCGGTTGTCGGCAACGGGTTAACGGCTTGTATTTTTAGAGCCAGGCATTTCCTTTTTGAGAAGGTTTCTGCGAATGCTACGTAAGCAAGCTAAAGCAAAAAAACGGCTGCAAGGCTGCCGAGTGACGCTGAAGCGAATCGACCGGGCGTCGATTTTATGTCGGCCAAGTGGGACTAGCTTGGCTTCGAGAAGCAACGTCATAAGGACAGGGCAAAAGGAAGAAAAGCATCCATAGAAGTGAATGCAATAGACAAGCCAAGACAAACGGTTTTCCGGGATGAACGGGCCCCAATGCAGCTAGACCGGAGAATAAATCCTCCCCTAGAAGACATCATATGCAGTGCTAGAACAAAAAGAATTCCAAAACTCCTTTCCCGCGATGCGTGCCGAAGCAGATTTTTGGCGATTTCGCGCTGCCCGATTTGCTGCTTTGGCGCTGCACCGGCTGTATTCCGGCGTGCTGATTCCGAGCCAAACCCGAACGCTTGTACCGGCAAGTACCGCAACGCAAACGTTTCCGGGGAAAGGCTGCACTGATGAATTGCGAATAGCGAGTAGTCTATGCAGCTGCGGGCTAGGGTAATGGATTGATTACTAGAAAGGTACGGTCAGGTGGGCTTTTGAATGAATTGGATGAATGATTCAGGCATATAGTAGTCTGGCAATTGCAATGCGGAGAGTTGGTGGGACTACCTCCTAATGTCTGTAGTAATACAATGCTTGAAGCAAGGGTAGAATGAGACGAGTAAACTGTTACTTATTAGATATTAAAATTTGCTGTAATACTACATGTTATGTACGTAGGTATATATACAGTAATAAACACATACAGTTAAGTTCCAGTAAATTGATACAATTTGAAGCCATTAATGCCAACATCGTCAACCCCAATGGCACAATTCCCATTGCCAAAAGATACCTCAAACTACTTCATGCAAACCCCACTTCGTTAGCACGCTAAAACCCAACCCCCGACTCCCGCAAAAAGGGAAAGCTGTGGGGCTCCCAGCTGCCGCAGGGGTCGGCAGGGCTGCGGTTTCCTCAAAGGGCTGCTTTTGTTACGTACAAGCTTTCCCTCTGACTGGCCGCTGCTGGAACCAAGCCAGTTCCGCACAGATGCGAGCCAGCATTTCCTGCTTCTTGTTTTTCGTCGTACTCGCGCTGTGTCCGATACCTTTTCCCCAGCTCCTGTTCCTGCGCATCACCGAGTCTCGCCAATCCCGAGGTACGCGCGGTGTACTTGACGCCTGTTAGTCCGGCCGTCTACGTTCTCCTCATCTTTGGATGCAGCTCGACAAATCTCCGCGGCACACACAAACATCCCTCGTCATCTTTTCGGCTTTTACGTCTTTTTCTTCTCGATTTTTTCTTTTCTCTCTTTAAACTATTTCGAGGCGGGTGTTGTATATTAGGTGGCCCATTCCCTCGTGGCCTTGGCGAGCCTTGATGACCATTCAGTTCAGTCTCAGCTCACCTTCTCTCGACTGGTCAACAACCTTTGCCTCAACTTGAGCAGTATCTTCTCGCCACCAGCACTCGCTCATAACTGTGTCGAAACAACATCACGACGACTAAACCTCCTTCCTCTCTGACATAGCCAGCATCAACGCGTGTTATACCAGCCTCAGCTGCGACAAGCCGACACGATGGCGCCCATCCACCATTCCTGGAATTTTAACATTGACCGGTTCCTCAATCCCCTGATCCCTCCTCCGCCATGGAACCACATCCCTTACCCCATCGCCTACTGGTTTGGCTTTCGCAAGACGAAGCCTCAGGGAACGGGCAACTTGATGCCCATTTTCTGGGCCTTCCTCGGCGTCTTTGGTGCTATTGCCATGATTGAAGCCGTTGGAAAGCACGTCGCCTCGTTCCCACCCCACCACGTGCCTCTCATCGTGGGCAGTTTTGTAAGTCGATCTTAGAAATATCTGGTACGAATACGTGTATAAGTATACGCATATACGCACATTTTATGATTGTTGCAACTAACTGGTGATGCTACGTCCAGGGTGCTGCTGCCGTCCTTGAGTTCTACGCCATTGAATCGCCTCTTGCGCAACCGCGAAACGCCATCAGCGGCCAGGTCATCTCCGCCATCATTGGTTGTGCCGTTGGAAAGCTCTTCCTTCTCAGTGACAACTTCGAAGACATCAAATGGCTCGGCGGTGCTCTGGCTTGCGCTTCTGCTACTGCAATGATGGCACTCACCAAGACCGTTCACCCTCCGGCTGGTGCAACCGCGCTATTGGCCGTCGTTGATCCAACTCTTATCCAAGTCGGCTGGTTTCTGATCCCCGTCATGTTGTTGGGATGCACTTTGATGCTTGGCGCAGCCCTCCTCATTAACAACATCGAGCGCCAATTTCCCGTCTACTGGTGGTCTCCTGAAGATGTGAGGCAGCCCAACTCCATGTTTCGCCGTCGATCATCCAAGAAGAAGGCCAAGGAAACTGAATCCAAGCCTGAGGACGCTAGCAGCGGAGAAGGCGATGCGAGATACGTTTCCGATGTCGAGGCGAATGCCGCTGCCGAGACCGAGTTGGAAAAAGAGGACACCATTTATGCCGCCGATATCATCATCAAGCCTGGACAGGTCATTGTGCCTGAGCACGTCTATCTCACCCAGGAAGAGCAGCAATATCTGGAAACGATCTCCAAACGTCTCTAAGCAAATATGCTACGTACAGCATACGCATATTCTCCCTACTACTACAACAACATCATCATCATCATCATCATCGCCATCGGAGTCACATGGCGGAGGACAAGCTGTGACACCACTTGACGACATACTCTTGCATTTTCTTGTTAGCCAGCGGATGCATCTGACGAAGCATGGCGTTTCTTTTTACTTACCACTTTATACTAATTAATGATTTCCACGTTGCTGATCTACGAGATACCATATGTATATAGCTAGCTATTTCTTTCTCTTTTTATCAAGAGCAAAATATAGCTCATGAACTTTCACTACTTGTCCTATTGCTTTTTTTATGCGACTACCTACCAGTGCTTACTACTAGTAGTCCATCGCCGTTGTCGATCACTGTTTTCTTTTTTTTGCCGCTAAGATCGATCTTGAGATGTCACCCAGTCAAGCCGAGCACGCTAAGTCTAGAGTCCGGGGCTATGCTGCCAAGCTGCTTAAGCCTAGCAATCAGCCTCACATGCGAGACACCAGATTCGAGCAGAATTACTTTACCGAACCACTGATAACCCATCATTTCCATCTTCGCCAACGGTCCAATCACGATGCTTCATCCGTTCAACGGCGCCCGTTCTCTTTTTGACCAATGCGGCTTCATGTGGCTTCTGCCTGCATGCCGTCTGAGTCACCTCGGCGAGCCTCTTTAAGCTCCGTAGGATTTGCGCCGTATGACTAACAGCTTGCCAAGAACTTCTGACCAACAACACATATATTCACATATATATATCCTAGAGTCATGAGCTCTCTTTTTTCAATTTTTTTTCCATATTTATCCCCCAGACGTTGCGGCCGCCCTCATTATGGCAGCAACCGAAGATCAGGTCCAGGCCCAAGAGGTGCCCTGGTTCTTGAAGACATCATACCCTGTCCTTTTCCCTACCCATGATGCCTTGTTCAAATCACCTGCCGCCTTTGACAGTTATGTCTCCGATGAACTGCGGGGTGAATATGGGGTGATGTCGATGGAGTCCCTGGAAATGGAAGACTCAATGGACGGCATCACTCTTGCTGGCGAAGAGAAGGAATCATCCCAAACAGATCAGAAAAAGGAAGACGAAGAGTTTCTAAACCGCATGTTGACGGAGAACTCGGACGTTGCCTTTCGATCTACTCAAAACGCACTGGTCGACCTCTTGTTCGAAATGGAAGAAGTCGTTTCCGGTCCTCGGCTGAAGGAGCTGCTCGACGCTGCCTGGGCTGTACACCCACTCATCACTCTGAAAATCATCTTCAATACGCGCTCAATACACTTGGGCAAGAGCTCGAAAAACGTCTTCTACCGTGCCGCTGGCTGGCTGGTGAAGAATCACCCGCTCACGCTGGTCGGTAACTTGAGATGGCTCAGCCGGCCAATCATCGAGAAGAAGGTCAAGAAGGAGAACGAGAATGATGAAGGGTATGTCAAAGTGGAAAAGCGTGAAGGGGATGAGAATGCAGTTGATCAGTATGATGTTCGTCACGGAGTTTCGCACGGCTACTGGAAGGACTTGCTGAATATCCTTGTTTTGGCGATGGAGAAGAAGCTGGATGTTCTTGAGAATCCTAGGGATGTCTTGAATGTGGAAGACGAGGATATCAAGAACGCTGTGCTGGCGAGGCGAAAAAGGAAGAGGGATGGTGTGAGCTCTGCAAAGACCCCTCGATCAGCCAAGTCAGCAAAGCGTGCAGCCGCCATAGAGGCTTCTAAACAGAGGGCAAAGGCCAAGGAGATGCGAGCGAAGCCCAACAGACACGTCTTGGAAGAACAGACAGTTCGCATTGGAAACCCCGAATTCGCCCAGCAAGTCGCAGCCTTTGAGGAGTCTCAAGCAAAAGCTGAAGCGGCTCGAATAAGGGCTGAGAAGCGAGAACTAAAAGCCGCAGACCCAACACATGCCCTGGAGGAAGAGATAGTACGTATAGGAAACCTCAAGTTGGCCAGGCACCGGGAACGAGATGACCGGCATGCGGCCTCCATGGACAGATTCAACACCAATGCCGTTTACCGAACTTTACATGTCGCCGTGGCGCGACTCTTTGCTGAGCAGCTTCACTCTGACCTGGCAGCTTTCCGGGACTCTGATCCCAGAGCCAAAAGGGGCATCTCTCTCTGTGCAAAATGGGCTCCTTCGCATGGCAATTTCCACGATAGGCATACCTGCATCATCAGCTCCATCGCCGAAATCCTGTATCCGCGAGAGTCGCTTGCGAGCGTAGTCTCTGCATCAGATAGTCGGGAGATATACCTACGCTATGCACGAGAGGAGTATCGCAAAGACGTGTCTGCCCTGAGAAAGCACCTTGAAGTCGTGGAGCGGGATATCAGCGCCAATACATTCGACAAGATCAAGTACGAGCGCGTGCCGTCCATCGCGATGAAGAATTACACCCGAGTCTTTATTGCAAAGGATCTGGATCGCTTCCAAGAGTACATTGGCAAGGTTGCCGAGGGAAAGGCCAATATCTCGGGAGCTGTCTTGTTGCCCTCTACACTAGTTCGCGCTGCATCGAAGGCTCCCTCATCCAACCTGAAGCATCTCAGCCAACAGGAGCTCATCAACCACACCATGAGGGAAATTGAGGCCAAGGTTGCCGATGGCCAGTGGAAGACGCTCGTTCAGCGGATAAAGGACTCGGGCACTCTGTCTTCGTGCATTGCAGTGTGCGACGTATCTGGAAGCATGGGCGGCCCCGTCTTCAAGGACGGCACTACGCCCATGCACTCTGCGATTGGACTGTCTCTTTTGGTTGCAGAGGTGACTGAGGAGCCGTTTGGCGGCAAGTTTATCACGTTCCACTCGCGGCCGTCGATCAAGTCTATCAGTATGAACAAGACGTTTCCCGAGAAGGTTCAGGAGATTATGCGTGCGCCTTGGGGTGGGAATACGGATTTCGTGGCTGTTTTCGAACAGTTGATTCTTCCCCTGGCCATCGAAAACAAGCTCAAGCAGAAGGACATGGTGAAGCGCGTGTTTGTGTTCAGTGACATGCAGTTCGACTCAGCAGAGAGCAGCTACAGTTACTATGGATCGGATGGACCTCAAAAACAGGCGACGTGGTCGTCCTCCTATGAGAGGATCAAAGCGAAATACGAGGAGCACGGGTATGAGCTGCCGGAGCTGGTGTTTTGGAATCTCGCTGGTGGAAGAGCGGGTGGAACTGCGCCGAAGCCGGTGCTTGCGGGGGAAGCGGGCACGGCATTGGTGAGCGGGTATTCGCAGGGCATGTTGAAGGTGTTTATGGATAATGGAATGTTTGAGGCTGAGGAGGAAGAGGAAGAGGAGGGAGAAGTAGATGTGAAGGATGAGGATATGGTGGAGATTACTGCGACTGAGAAGACGAAGAAGGCGAAGATGAATCCGTTAGCGACGGTTAAGAAGGTGATTTCACACAAGGCGTATGATATGCTTAAAGTCATGGACTAAGTAGATGTTATAATATGATGAAGCAATGTTAATCTGATATTATGAATGAAAGTGGTGTTTTGTACAATGTCGTGTAAGAGATTTGTAAGTGTAAGTGCTGTGACTAGAAGGGGCATCATCATGGCCATGGATAAACAGCACTCCACTTCGCAATACTTGTTGATCAACGAGTCTATCAACCAAAAAATATCTCAATTCGCCATGTAAGCAAATGTCTGCGACCCGGATGACGATGGACGGAGAAAAAATCCAAAAAGAAAACAGAGAAAAAAATCAAAAAGAAAGGTTTGGGGCCAAACCGTGGATTGAACACGGGACCTCTTGCAGTTGAGTCGGTAACCCAAAGCAAGAATCATACCACTAGACCATTTGGCCGGTAACTTTTTGACGGGAATAAGCCTCGTGGAAGTACTTTATAAACGCTGCAACATTGGACAACACATTGGGTTTAGATCATGAACTGAGGCTTTGGAAAGCATGATTTGGCTCATGTTGGATTTATTTTTAATACTATGGCATCAATCGCTTCTGTATTAGCATAAGAAATTTTATGTCAGTGCGGCTGGGTCCTGCGTTGAGGCTGGTGGGCGGTGGTGCAACTCTTGGCCCATTTCGAGGCGAACTAATCCAGGGTAAGCGTAAATATTGATGTACAGCCTCAACGAAAGAGAAATAGCAAACCAAATGAGTAGTCGCAAGGAGTAAAGCGATTGATTAAATCTTTTATTGCTCATTGTATTCAAGTTTTAGTAGAGCAGTCATTGTATTGTTGTTTCATCCTTATGGTAGCTTCCGATATACAGAATACCTATCAAGCAGAGTAAGTAATCTTACAGCGACATCGTGAAATTGTTCAGTTAGCTTAGCCTTCACCATAAACCCAAAGACGAAACCATCACCGAGCAACTAAGCAATATCAAACAGCCTTACCAAATTACCTAGGTTTTAACGAAGCATACCGGGACGTCACTTGATCAGAAAACACTTAAAGCGGAATTCCTGCGAGGTCTGATATAACGTAATTTGTAGCTAGATCAGATCGTGAGATGAAGTACCCTTGCTCAATGTATAAGACATGGACAACTGGGGCTCCGATGACCAATTCTGCACATGATATCAGGATGACACATGCCAATTACTTGGTTTCCTGGTTTCAGATGTAGTGCTTCAAAATGTCTAAGCAGTCGTACTGGGTATAATCACGCCTTGCTGTCTTTTGGGCTGTAGTCTCTTGCTTCATCTTTGTGAAGCTGCTCTTATCACCCATATCTAGGTATACTCATATAGATATAAACATCGATTCTCATTCTAACCCTCTACTTGAGTCCTCAGAGGTGAAACTAAACTCCTTCACTCTCAAACGTTCACGCCCCTATACCCAAAGCATCACATGTCGCTCCCCCGCATATTCAACTCAAACCTCATACATTCTCTTCCCAAGCCACATATCATCTTCTGGCCTCTCGTTACCACTGCTTCAGCACCAGCTGACCATCAAAAGCACGTGGCTGTGATACATCTCAGTTGGCCCATTCCATAATCTCCCTTGAGGCCATTTACATAGCGGGTGTGAGATAATTAGCTGAAGTGGCAGGAAGAAATGGGGCGTATAAAAGAAGTACTTCCTATGCGACAGATACTTAATACGAGGAGATGATATAGTAATTGGAGGATAGTGGCTTGCGTTTCATAACGGCACAGTCTCTCATGTGTGTCTGAAAGCTTCTACGGCGTACGCGAAACATTCAGGGATCATAAGGTTGTGGAATCTCTTGATTCAAGATTTCTAATAAAAAAAGGTATCTAAGCCGTGTATATCTAGCTCCCCCATCTATCGCCTGTATGTAGTTGCTCCAAAGGAAAGTAGAAAAGGACGCTGTATATGATGTATGTTGTGTTTATGTGTGAGACATCTAAGATCCGAAGAAAACAAAATACCCGTCCAACTCCTGCCGCTAGAAAAAGAAAAACCAGAACGCTAAGTACTGAAAAAAAAAAAAAATTGGAATGAAGTTAAACAATTGGAGCCGCTTGTCTTGTTGTATTTGTGCGAATAGCGGTGCGTATTAGATCGTATCCTGCGGCTTGTAGTATTCTGTTGCCCGTCTCTTTATAATAGATCTTGTAGTATGTGGATAGTGACATAATGATCCTCATCTCCGCCGTACTCCAAGATAAAAATAGAAGAAAGTAGAAGTAAATTGACATGATGAAATGCTGCTCCTGGCTCTAGCTCTAGGAGTGTTTGCTCGCAAACGCTGAAAAAGAAAAGAATAGGAAGAGTAAGAAAACAAAATAAGGAAAAAAAAACAGATGCAAAGAGATTATTGTCGTTATTAGAAATTAGAAACTGAATAGCCCGCTTCTCCTCTTCCCTAGCGGGTAGACGATCAAGGCACTCATGAAGAGGCCCACGCTGATGCCGATTGCGACTTGGATGACGCTCAATAGCACGGTAAACGCGGTGCCGTCGATCTGAGAATTGCTGGAGGAGGATGCGTTTTTGTTTAGCAGATTTGCTGAGTTGATGCCAGCCAATAGGGAACCGCTCGCAGCCAGACCGGAAGGCACCTGGACAAAAATGGCCGGGAGCATGGCTGCAGCAGCAAGACTATAGCCGACTTTCCTGGGTAGTCGCTGTGGCTGATCTGGAGGTGTTCCCATGCTGGATTCTTCGTCGGGCGTCGGAGGCATCTCTTGCTTCTTCTTGGAAAATCGAGGCTGGACTCGCGCCTGCCACCACTCTACAAGATCTAGCCAGGCGTTTTGCACGTGTCGTCCAAGTCGCGAGTACAGATTGGCCAGGATACCAATGGTTAGGGCGCCGAGCATGTTGGAGATTTGGCTGTTGCTCTCAAAGTATTGGCTTGAATAGCTGTTGACGCAGAAGCCGGCGAGGGACATGATAGTCATGACGGGTGTTTGCTTCCACTGGGCCTGGTTGATGATGCACAAGCACAACGTGAAGCCTGGAACAAAGAGAAAATTCCATCCGCGGTTGAAGCTGAGAGGATTGTCGCAAGTTGTCGCACTGGCCGCGTTACTGTCGAGCATGCCGTACAGGGAAGCTCCAATGGTGATACCGTAACCTAGGAAGAGAGTGTAGATGACGGCGTGCACCATGCGAACGCTACCGGCAACGATGTTATGGCTTTGCAGCTCCAGTGATCCACAGAGCACCATGTACCCAGGCAAGATCAGGGCAATGCTGCTTTGGGCCAAAGCGCTAAAGCAAAACAGCTTCCCGCCTTGGATTGACCCGAAACCGCGAGCGATAAAGGTCGTAATGACAGCAGCAGAAACCTCAAAGACGTGAGCGTAGAGCTCGTTGCTGGGAGCAAAGACGAGCTGAAGAAGCCCAACTAAGCAGCCCAGCAAAAAGGCAATAGGCAGATCGATGAAGCGACCTTGGAAAGCAAATGGAGCGACGCAAACCGAGGCAAGACCATACATGAACACCCGGAACCAAGTCTTGAACTTGGGTTTCCGATCAATGACTTCGTCAAGGCGTCGGGTCGCTTCCTCCACACCAAGCTTGTCGTGGACGACATCCTTGTAGATGTTGTGAACGTCTCGTAGGCGGCCAAGGTCAACTCCCTGAGGTACTCGAACTACCTTGACTTCTGCTGTGTGCGTTGAGCTGTCGTCGAAACTGATAATCATGCATGATGGTATGTATAAGAATTGGCCTTCGATTTCGAGAACGCGCGAGGACATGTTCATGTACTCCTCCAGGCGGTGCGTCGGAGCACCATACATCATGAGTGCACGGCATAGCTTCAACAAGTATCTGTGGCGTGCGATGATACCCGCAATGTGAACTGTGATCCGGATCTGTTCCTTCTTTGGCTTTCCAAACTTTTCCTTCTTGATCTTCTCTGCGAGACGATCAGATATTTCGCTGGAGCCAGGGGCTGCAAACATGGATGATGATTTTAGGAGCTCACCCAAAGCAACCGAGGAAGTCGAGCCCCGAGATTTGTGATAGCCTCTCAGTCGGCTAGATGATCGCGATCGGATAGTGCTGACAGTCGAGGGGCGTCTAGAATTCGGAGGCGAGGGATGCGGAGACATGATGGGTGTTGAGGGCGTTGTAGTAGGAGTAGTGAACCCGCTGCTACCTGGACCGTGGTCGGCGCCGTTGTCATCGCGGTAAAGCTTGAGCAGAGAAGAGAGGATGCCTCCACGATAGGAAGAGGGCCTGGGAACGTAGTCTTGGGCGTAGGCCTGCATTATGACTGGGGTTGATCTTCCAGATGTTGCCGAGAATTGTGGGTGGAACAGGTGGTTTTTAGCATGAGAGTTGACCAGCATCTCCGCTCTGTCATGCTCTTCATGTGGCTGGTACAAACGGGAGCTATGGGGGGTGCGATGAATCGTGGAGTGTGTGTTGAGAGAGTAGGGTTCCTTGAGAGTAGCAGTACTGCTGCTACTGGTCGTGGTGATAGCGGCGTCATCCAGGTCTGGATCATGATCGTCTGAGACGTTAATGACGGGCTGGAATGCTCGTTCAAGTTCGATGGAGTTTCGTCTTGATCCTGGGGCAGATTGCGAGTACAAGGCGCCCACTGACACAGCCAATCGATCCGCCCGTTGCCGTGCGTCAGTCATGGATCGAAGCTGCCGCTCCGTGGCATGCTTCTCCGCCTTGTCTGCCTCCTCTTGTTCCTGGGGCACATTGTAACTCGTATTCCGTCTCAAAACTGGCCTTGGAATTCTTGGGACTGGGGAAGGTTCTCCAGATTTCATCGGTGTCAGGACCGGTGACGTCTGCTGTTCGTGAAAGTGACGCTCCTCCTCTCCTGTCAGCAGCACCTTGTTTAAGGCGAGTCTCAATTCCTGAGCATCCGGGGCGCCGGGGGGAGTGAATTGCAGGCTGGGAGATGCCTGGGGTGAATGGTCGATATATCCAGGCGAGCCAGCGCTCAAGAGCCAGTCACCACTGCCGGGAGAGGCAATCGGTTGACTAATTGGGCCAGCCGAGAGGTTTGCTGATGACCTCTCCGACTCCCGTCTGGATTCATCTTCGCTCCAGACGACGCGCTTCTTGCCTTTACGGCCTGGTGTAGGGATATCGACAATTTCAGCGTAATCCTTGGGGTCTGTTGACATTGTTGTGGAGTGCCAACTGCCAATGCGACCAGCTCTGAGACCTGTCTCAGGGTTTAGGGAGAGACTTGGAGCCAGAGAAAGGGAGATGATGTTGCATAGTCTTGAAGGAGACGGCTACCACGGCTGCGTGACATGTAAATAAGAGAGAAAAAGCTTAAAGATGAGTAATGGCCGGTCGAGGAGGGTCGGATCTCTGGCAGGTCTGGAATGTCCCCTCCCTCCCCCTTGTGCGTGGTGATCCATCCTTGATAGCGGTTGGGTCCCATGTCAGCGAGCAAAGCTTGTCTGGGTCCCGGACCCAGTTAGATTTGCAATTACAGCCACGATGGCGAGACGGAGGGTGGGGGGATGCCGGCGAGGAATCTAAACTTGCCAACGTCCGCATGCCAAAGGTGAAGAAAGCGGCTTGCAAGTCGAGTAACTTGGGGGGCGGACGCCGTCTTGCCATCCCCGGTTTTTTTCCCGCCTTGCTCCATCCTGCCGTGCCATGACTCTATCGATGCTCGCCATAGTTGCCAACAGAGTTTGCTGGCCATTGCCATGATCGGCTCGCCTTCCGTGATCATCGGAGCTTCTTCATCTGATCGTTGCGTCGTTGCCACTCCATCAGCTTATACTGCCATCACTGCGTATCTCGGCCCCTTGGGGGCATGGAAAACCTAGCTGCAAAGCCCGCCCAGTTAGCCTGTCGGTAGTTTGAGCGCCGCCGCCGGCCATCGGGCGCATAAAGAGCAATAATACGAAATCCACAGCGGGCTAGCGAGAGCGTGATAGAGAGAAGTTTTGCAGGTGGACCAGAAAAGCGGTTCTGATGGCCAAGATTGTTGGCGATTATGTACATATACGACCAGGGACGGCCTTCGGGTTGCCTGTTTGGAGTAGCCGGTGGTGGGCTTATCGCACGTGCAGCTGCATCAGGCGAGAGGCGAAATAATTTCTCCATCAATACTCCGGAACCATGAGATGGAAAATCTTTCACCTGTACTGTATATCACGGCATACTTTGGCTTATCAAACTCACAAATATCGTATCACGGTCAATTACACGTCATATCTATGGAATATTTAAAAGGAGTCACGTATTCCGTCAACATGTCCGGCTTATATCAGGAACGGCAAACGCCATCAGTTTTTGTGGTGGCGAGCATGACCTTTGTTTGCGCAATCCGCACCACTTTTTTTTGCCCATTGTCTTCAGCCAGCCCAGCCCTGTCAGGTACACTAACAAACTAACAAACGCCTTGGCTTGAAAGATTCTGCAGCGATTCAGCTAATCTTACTTGGCTCGCTACGCAGTGCTAGCTCCTTCGATAAGAATCTGCCAGGGGCCACAACAACTGCCGCCACATGGGAACATGGGATGCCAGCATAGGCCAGATAGTTCCTCTATGGCGTCCCAGAATGTCTTCTCGAATGATTCCGTCCGTCATCTTGAGACGGAAATCAACCTATCGGAAGATGCCCTGAAGCTTATCTGCGACCGTTAGTGCCCAGATATCAGGAGCAAAGTCATGCAAAACTCTGCATCGCTCACACCGAACCCTGATTCTGGGCTACCAACGAGTCAGCGTGAGACGGCCGTTGGGACCATTGCTCGCACCTTGATATCCCGAATTGCTGCCTAACAGATAGCTCTCAGCTCAGATGAGCCCAAAAAGCAAGGAACAGGAAAACGGCCCTTCGCAGATCCCGGCCCAAGCTCCCTCAGGGGCCCTGGACGGACCGAGGCCCCAAAGCTTAGCACGAAGCACATCACGGAATGAACCCACAAGGACCCACGTTGGCCGCTGGGAGTAGATCAGGAATCTCGTCTCGCTTGGACAATCACGCTGCTAAGCCAGCAAGCTTGCGCGTGCACTTTATCTGGATATTAATAGTAACCGCCATAAAGTTTATCGGAGCCCAGTTTATTCGTCCTAGAGCCACCTAGTTTAGCTGTTGGAGACTCGTATTCACAGATCCTGGAGCCAGATAGGAGCTCCAAGTTGTGGAACTGCCATGAACGGGGCCATCTCATGGTCTCGGCTGCATCTACTCTTAAGACAAGCAGTTTCATGTAAACAAATTTGTCTGTGTGAGTCTGAAACATTATGAGTGCAAGCAGTTCATGCGTCGAGTCGGTGAGTGCTTCGTATTTACGATATACGGACTATGTGGCTTGCAACCCGGCCCTTTTCTGCCAAGGTTTTGAATGGAGCAAATATCGGCTGCTGCTCCATCCCAATTCATGACACAATTCACGGCAGATCAAGTCTCTCTGAGATGTGTCAATGCCACAAGTACATTGTGTTGGGACAACTCGACATGTAGACGTCATCTTCACTTGCTTGATACAATGTTCCTGTCTCTGTTCCTGAAACCTGCTCGAGATCCAAAGCCACTGACGATCTTGTCTAATTTGACCCGCATATACGTCGCACCCATGTGATACATATTTCCTTGACAGTTTGACAGTTGACTCGTTTGCCTTTGTTTCAATCTCAGATGTCTTGCTTTCTGGCGGTTCTGTCATGTATCATCGCGTATAACCTGTAGCGAGATCAGGATCTACCAATTCCAGTGATGAACTGTTTGATACTGACTCCAATGATCGTCAGGGGAACTGTTTCTTTTCTTTTTCCTTCTCACCCCTAAAGACACTTGGATATAACTTGAGACTTCAAAATTGGACTGAGACTTGAAAAAAAAAAAGTTTGATATCGGCAGCACCAAGTGGTGACAGCATTCGGTTTCGTGAGCAACCGGCCGTCATATCATTAATCTCACACTTGAACAATACAATAACAAGTGTTTTATGTTATGGAATAATGTATACGACGCTAATATTACGAATAGGTATTATTTGAGAACAAACAATCTTTCTGGACACTGCGATTTCTTTGAAGAATCCCGAGCCGCACACACAAATCCCCCTTCTCCCCAGCAACGTCATAGATCTTGCGCATAAGCGCTGGTCTGGCTCTCGCAATACTCAAAGAATTTCGTCGCCTTGGTAGGCTCTCCTCCTTGTTTAGCCAGGTGTGCATCAATGTCAGGACGAGTCGTGCCAAAGCGACCCCAGGGAATGACAAATCGTCCGCTGTGCTCTGGCTTGACGTCCGGAGACAAGCCAGCAAACAATTCTGTGTAAGCACCGAAGATGGGATCGTGAAGGAGCGGTATCTAATTTGAGCGTTAAAAAGAGTTGCTCTTTATTTGGTCCCGTGAAATGCAAAATGACTTACAATCGGATAGTATTCCCACGCAGGCATGTCGCGCTGCAGAGGCGTTTTGAGGTTGCCGGGGTTGGCCGCCTTTGTAGTAGAAGAGTAGTCAGTATGACGAAAATTGTCGAGAAATCATGATGGGCTCTCTTACCAGGTGGAAAATTCCCTTTTCAGCATCTCGCTTGGCCCATTCGCTGCAAATGAAGAGGTTTCCAGTCTTGCTAACTGCATATCTAACATTGATGTCTGGGAACTTCTTCTTGTAGTCAAGATTGTCAAGATCAATGCCACCTTTGGGTGCCATGATTTGGATCATGAGTGATCCTAGCCAAACAACGCGAACGCTTCCTGCTGGCAAGGATTTGGCTGTTGATTCAAGGAGAGGGTGGAGCAACTTTGTGAAGAGGAAGGGACCAAGACAGTTGACAGCGAGCATCAGCTCATGCTCCTAGATGAAGATTGTTAGATGCATCGTATTAAGCCGTGTCGAGGGCATGTAAATGTGACGTACCTGTTTCGATTTGGTGGGTGAATTCTTGGGCAACCGCATGATTCCTGCATTGTTCCAAAGATTGTCGAGCCGAGATTCCTTTGCAAGGAAAGCATCTGCGCTGGCCTTGATGGATGTTAAATCGGCCAAGTCAAGCTGCAGGAATTCTAGCCTTCCCTTGGAGTCGGGATGAGCCGCCTTTAAGGTCTTGATTGCGTCTTGGCCGGCATCTTCACGGCGACCGGCAATGTATACGACTGCGTTTTTCGCATACAGAATTTTGGCGAGCTGGTATCCCACGCCCGAATATCCACCAGTTACAATAACAACCTGCCACACAAGAAATCGGTGTGAGTACGATAATTTGAAGTTTAAGCACTATTAAGAAGAAGAGTTGTGGTAGTTTTGCTAACCTTTCCAGAGAGATCTCCCAGCTGGTTTTCAGTGAAAGTAGGCTTCGGAGGCCAACCCTGGGTTAAGAGACTACCAAGGCCTTGAAACATGGTTGCGAAATAGGGTTGAGTTGCGTTGCGACACCGTCTGGCTGGCTGTTTGACGCTGCGATACAACGAGTTGAGGAAAAGCGCTCAACTAAACTGCACAGCTTTATTTGCGTAGACGATGAAGAATAGAGGGGAGCTGAAAAGAGCACACGAATCACGCAAGTTTATATATTACGCTATTGATCAATTAGTCAAGTCGCATCCAATTTGCTCGCAAACTCCACTGGGTCCTCGGTGTTTCGATCTTTAGTTCACAAACGTGGGCAGCCACCCATGCAATCCACGGGAGCTTAGCTCTGAGCTTTGCGGAGGAGTCCTTGCATGATTGCATGATCACAAATCTCGAACTGGGATTGAATCGCAGTTTTGAGATGACAACTCTCGAGTTTGACGGTGCTTCTCTTAGTTGCGAGTATCAATGTTCACTCATAGCTTCCATTTTGTGTCACGCAGCGCTCTATGTCCTCACCTATGCGCGCAACATTATCTTGTTTCCTTGTACTATTCATTGAAGCGGACTCACGGCCGAAAACCGTCTCTCCTCCGGCATCAATATCATCCGCCGACGATTCAGGCGGACCTCTAGCTGTCCCCACCATTGATCCCCCGGCACCAGCTAGCCGAAGACACCAGATTCGCAATCTCGCGGTTCCACGATCGCTGAGAGGCTGGCTCGGCTGGCGGGCATTTTCATTGGTCCGCGGGACTAGCTACAGGCGGAAGTTGATTTGCTTGACTTTCTGTGAGCTTTGCCCAAGGAAGCTACTTTTCTGTCATCACTTGCTTTTGCGGCTACTTTCTTGTCATCACTTCCACGGTACTTGTTTTTGCGGCGATGATTACCACATCATGATAGGGGATAGAGTATTTTTCTAGGATATGCTGTCCATAGTCTATGGTGTAGAGTGTTGAGAATAGGTTGTCAACGTCGGGTGGCTCAACCTAACTCCGACTAGTCTTCCGGCGATAATCATTCATTCAGCTTTTATAGTATGGGGGGTTATTAGGCTATTCATCATCAGCGGATAAGCCTCCATCACATACTCCGCAAGCCACTGTTATTGAGGCTCCTCCTTATCCTAGTTTATCCGCACAGACTGCGGAGGGTTGTGGTCTTGATCTCGTTGTCAACTATTGGGATGAGTTGACATGCATGCATTTTACCTTCAACACGCCCAACTAAGGTCCGGAATGGCGGAAAAGTAGGCCGCTTGCTTGGCACGGCTCCGCCCGTAGGACGAAATAAGCATAAGACGATCCGTGCCTCGTTGTTGATTCATCGCTTACTGCTTACCAACTTGTGTACCACACGAGTGTATCCGCTCCACTGGATCCCAAGCCTTCCGACAGTTTGGATTTCCGTGTTCTTTTTTGACTCTAGTGCAGCGGCATGTGAAGAGTCAAGTGCCGAGCGCTAATTGAGTATAAGAAGGACTACACGCTCCTTCAATCGGAACTCGCAGCAAGTCGTGCATGCTTCCAGATTCCAGCTGATGTTCAATTGCTGCTATTGAGATCTGCAGGTGTTCGAGTGCTGCTTTTACAAGTGTAATGTCGGGTGTCATTGACAGCACCATCACGGCTACAGGTACCTACGTATGACTTCATTCAATGGTTTAGGCAGAGTACTAGTTGACAGAGCTAATCATACCTACTTGAAAGAAAACGAAAAGAAAGAAATCGTTGATTCAGTCATGCAGATTTTCGCATCATGATAGGAACTACTCTGTTACATATACGTGTTATACGCACTTGGCATCGCAAAAAGTTGTTGGGACGGATTGAGCTATCTGAGACAATGCGCTCAGAATGCCCAGATGATTCGCCAAGTCGGATACACGACCAACATTCTATCCATTGGCTCTTCCCCGATCAGTGCTACAATGCACATCCAACACTAACCCATTCTTCCACTAGTTCTCGGATAGTCGCTGGTTTCATCCCAGTAAGACTCGTCCCTCGTCCTCGCTCTAGTTTCTCACAATTGCGCGGTCCCAACAGCTCCCCGCATGGAACAGACCCGGCAGTGAAACCTCAACAAATCAGCACTGGCATTGTGCCTGTGGGTAATATGTAGGCCGGGCTCCATACTGGACTTGTACTAGGCAGATGGTAAATCTTCGAAAGCCCGCATGCATCTGCTTGCTCTCCTTTCTCCCGCCTCTTCGCATCGCGCAAATTGCCTCTGCAAACAGCAACTTGGTGACGCCAAGTTTCTGCAGCTACACCGCATGCCAGTAGTAAAGTGACACGTTGGCTGTCTTAGATGTCATGTGATTTGGCAAATCGTATTCAGCGTATTCAAACAGTCTCAATTTATAACTCAAAGATTTTCCCCCGTGGTTGGTTCTTGTAGTGGTCGCCCTTCTTGATAACACTCCCAGCCGCCAATACATTTACACATCCCACCATGACTTCCTGGTTCCCCGACCCAAGACGAATCGTCACTGGCCACAATTCAGAGGGCAAGGCCATTGTCGTTGCTGACGGCACTATTCCATGCCAGCCGACACCGATAGGGGCCAACTTTGCCGTGTTATTCGAAACTCACGAGTTTCCAGTGTCCAACGATGGATGGGAGGACCCGACTAAGGTCCGGACCACGGATTTGGCAAATAACAAGGGAATCGTCCTGCGAGTTGTAGACATCCCGCCGAATGTGGAGAAGGCAGGGGTATGATTGACCTGGAATTGGCAATTGGTGGGGTGGTTTCAGGTGTTGATGCTGAGAATCTTTACAGATGCTGTTCCATCGAACCGAATCGCTGGATTTCGGCATTTTGCATAGTGGAGAAGTTATCTGGTATGTTTGCTGCATGCTGCATCTCTTCGAGATTCTGGGTGTTATATTAGAGTCAATTGCTGATATCTTTGTTTAGCCACCTTGACGATGATGTCGAAATCCACATGAACGCTGGTGATGTCTGCGTCCAGCGCGGGACAATCCACGGTTGGACCAATAGCACAGACAAGCCGGCACGCATTTACTTTATCTTATCCGGTAAGGCTACCTCAGATGCATCTATCTATTGTGAAGTGATCAGAGAAACTTATGGTTGAATAGCTGCCAAACCCGTCAACATCAACGGGCAATCATTGACGGCGGTCGGTTACTCCAAGCATGAAATCGAATCTGGGGGTGAAGTCAAAAACTAGAATCGTTGTCGGATAATGGCTCTCTAGGAAAATAGAAGAGCATATAATTTTTTTTTCTTTTGGATATATAAATTGGCTAGACAATGGCGCGAGAAACATAAAAATTCGGGGTTGCGGAATCTCAAGATGTGAGGTATAAACGAGGATATTTTTTAGCAATAAAGCGCGAAAACTGGTTCGGGTCAATATTTTTCACATCTCTAGACGTTCTGTGCTGTATTGAAACGAAAGCATTATTCTAAGTATTACTTCCAGGCATATCGCTAATAAAGACGGGAATGAAACAATACGAACTTTTTCCGGCACCAGATTCTCACAATCACGCAGACAGCAGGAAATCCTCCATATGCTGCAAATACTTGTACAGCCCAACATCAACACTATTATCCATAGTATCTTCCGCAAAACTGACCATCTGCAGAGCCTTGGGAAAGTCCTCTTCCGAAGGAAAGTGGCCGCTCGAAAGAGAATGCTGAATCGTCAACGCTATTCGCAGATATGTCCGCGGTTTCCCAGCGAACAACTGAGCCCATTTGTTTTTTGGTTCCTTATCCTTCTCTTGGATCTTTCCACCGGGTGGGAAGCTGGATAAAAGCTCGGGCGGGAAACATGTGTCTGTTAGCTGCTCCTGTTGGGCAATCTCGACGGATTCAGTTGTTTGGATGTGTGCGATGATTTGTTTGATGAATTTGAGGACGTTGTTGGCGTTTTCGTGGAGGCTTCGGAATTTGTTCATGACGTTTGTATAGACCATTAGGTCGCGCTTGTTGTCTGCGGCGAGAGTTCCGGTATTGAGTATTTTTGCGTCCAAAACTTGCCATATGAGCGGAATGGCCGAGAAGGTGACGCTGGTAATTGGGTCAGTGCGAAGTTCTAAGTAAAAGAAGACGACTTGCTTACAATGTGTTTGGCAAGTACTGAACAAGACCCAGACGGGCCAAATGCATAAAGACTCCAGTAATGCCCTTCAACGCAGAATCCATCTCCGCTTGCACTTGCAGATAATTCTCCTGTGTGTCGGAAGCATGACTAGGATTGGATACGGATAATAACATCATGTGATAACACAAGCTTGCTCTTGCAGAGCTTTAAAGATGTCAGCTCACGGCTTATGTCTTGTTGTCTAGAGACATCTGTTGGACTTACTAGTAGTAGATAAATGTCATCTTGGTAAACATTGTCAATGCTTTGTGGATGCCAATTGATGGCGTGGAAATCTCGAATCGTTCCTTTGTTTTGCGGTACCAAACATCCAACAGCTGCAGAGTTTCAACGCAAGTATCAGATTCCTTCTGAATATCCGCATCTGATTTAACACTCTTAGGACCTGACGCAGGGTACAGGATAACAAGAGCCTTGTTCAACGGAATGATGAGTTCGCAAAAAGCCGACATCATATGCGCCAAAATCTGCTTCGTCGGCCTATCGTACACCGTAGACACTCCTAGTTCATCTGAGAAGTCGGCGAGGGTGAGTCCTGGCAGACTAAAGTCGAATTCGTCGCACCCAATGTTCAATGGCCGTCGTAAGCTCAAAGACATGACCCTGTCTCGCAATATGCAGGCCCACCAGAGTCGTTTGAGGATGAGCTTTGAGGGATTGTCATCGCTGAGAGTGTAGTACTGATCGGCTCGAGCACATCGAGCATAGTGAACTGCGTTTACCATCCAGTGTGTGTTTGTCGTGTCGCTTGGCGCAGGTGAGTGGTAGGTTAGCATGACGGCTACTTGGGCATTGACGACATTGTTTCTGTGGATATCGAACTGCATCATTGTCTGTGTTGTAAAAGGATTGTTAGAAACAATCTCATAGTGCACTAGGCATGGCTTCTCTAACCTTTGCTAACGTGTAAAGCTCGGTGTGGGCCGATTGTACACTGCTATATCCAAGGCTGAGCAGTGTTGACGGCTTAACGTACTGTGGACGGGTTAATCTTGATTCACAAGGATTGAAGCGATAGAAGGGCTTACGGGAGATGAGATGAATAGTATGGCCCGAATCAAGAGAAGGGGAATGCGGGCCTCTGCTGCCCAGAATTCTGCCTCGCTGAGCAGAGGGATGATGGGGTGGATATGTGAGAAGTATTGATGAAAGAACTCTTCCAGCAGTGTATCTGAGGGCAGAGAGAGACAGCCTTTTTCTGTCAAGTACTTGACATCGGTATGGGCAAGTTGATTGAGGTAACCGGGATCGACAAAATAGTAGTTGGTGTAAGGCACGGAACGCGCAGGTGGTTGCAACCCGAAGATGGTGGTTTTGTCGTAGTCAAGCCCCCAGGGGTTGCCAACACCATCGAGGCTGGGTCGCCGTCCAATTTGACTTGGGTCGATGGTGCCATCGGTGAAGGTGAAGTTGTGTTTTGAGGCCTCGGTGTGAGAATCTGATTCATCTTGCTGAAACACCGGGATTGTGGATGGGGTAGTCCTAGATGGCGGACTAGAAGACGAGGATGGTGTGTGATCACTCTTTACTTCTACTTGTGCCGTTGGAGCTGAGTGAACATGTCGTGAAGGCCTCAGCTTGTCTTCAGTCAGAGACCGAGACTGGTCCAAGCGCTCCTTTTCCTCTTGTTCTATGACCCGCTTCACCCGTTGTTCCCTTTCAAGATGAGATGAATTAGTATGGATGTGAGAGACTCTCCACATGTCATGGCAACTTACCATTTCCGCTTCCGCGGTGTGACCTTGCAATTGGCCGAATCCAGCCGACAGTTTGTACACGGAAAGCCAGTTACCACCACATCACACCTCACTTTGCGTATTCTGCAGACGGTACAGGCATGACTTGCCCGGAGCCGAGTCCGTGACAGCGGGGAGCCGGGACCAGAGGCCTCTTCATCTGACTTGGACGAACTCATTGCCTCCACTTGGCTTCCGGATTGTGGTGAATCAGACGGCACTTTGGTATTGTCAGCCTCTCAGGTTGAAGATTGCTGTTGGTTCGCCTTTGCCTCAATGTGGCGATACGATACTGGGGGAGCCTTGAGTGATGTGGGTTTGAGATCCGGGGTTACAGATAAGAAATGCAGATTCTAGGTTCATGCGAACCGAAGAATCTGGGGAAAATAATCTAGAAGCAGCCTGGCAAATGTCAAACGGCCTCCTAGTTATTTTTTACTTGGTTCTGCTCCAGCTTGTTAATCATTCTTCGGCTTCGGCTTATGGAGACTTGAAGGGCGTATTCGGCTGGGGGTGGGGAATGCAACAGTTCCCCGGCATTTCTGGCGAATCGGAACCGTGCGATTTACCCTCGGTTAATTTCGATAAGCCGGATAGGGAAGTACCCAAGTATCTTTGGCCTCTTCCCCAGAACTCATGTGAATCTGGAGAAACTCCGTGCCCAGACTATGGAGAACTAAGAATTGTAGCCTTAGGCAAGGAAATAGGAGAAACTACGGCAAGTAATGAATATCTTTGTAATCGTTTTGGATGTTTTATTACATGCAAAAATTGTACTTTTCCATGCGTATTTGCCCCTGGGCTTCCTTAGTTACCAGGCTTCAAATTCGAGAGCCCAACAGCTCGGAGGCTAGTCACACATGATGAGAGTCGCAGTCTTCGACATAATTGTTTGACATACATATATGTACATTTCACTCTGTATCCAACCTTTTCCTTTTACTGCTTAAAACTTGGCGGCGTCAAAGTTGCGCACAAAGTTGTAGTAGAACTTGAGCATCTCAATGTGTCCATCAACCTTCGCATGCTCGTCAATAGTGTGGATGTTGTTCTCAGCGTGGTATCGATCAGGCGTGAAGCGCCAAATGTTGTCCGAAAGACCTGCCATCAACTATCAGTACCTATATTCAACAACTCTCCCCAAATTCATCGTATAGCTTACCGATATAGTGACGGGTGTCAGTGTTGCCCGTCATAATCTCTCCAGTGGGAACCACGGTTCCGTTGTCGAAAGCAAAAGTGTGTCGAACGGTTCCGGCAAAAACATCCCAAGCCGCGCCACTGGTAGGGGAGATGGGGCTGGGGTGAGATTTGCCATTAGTTGACAGTATCAAAGTGCCCTTGTAGTCAATGACCTCGTGCGACTCGGCCACCTCTTCAGATTCCAGGCCGGCGACGTATTTCTGATATTCATCGTCACCCGGATAGGGCTTAAGGGTCAGGCCGTATTTCTTGATGATGTTGCGAACACGTCGAACGGCATTGTGCTGAACTTCGGCAAGGCTGTTTTGGTGGGCAACTCGGTAGTTGACGCCAAGAACGGTCTTCTCTGGCATGGCGTTCATCTTTTGTCCACCGTTGATCACATCGACAGCCTGTGAGGTCTGAACAATGTACTGGGTGTTTCGGCCCGCCCTGACCAGGAAATGCGTGATGCCTTCCAAATCACCCCGCTGAACCAGCTTGGTAAGGTCAGGGTAGGCTTCAGGTGAGTAGCGCGCTTGGCATTTAAGGTGGTTGTGCACCGGGCCATCCTCAATCAGGCTGGCCTTGAACGGATGCGACTCGAGCTCGGTGATGATTTCAGCAATGATACCAATGCCCGTGTGAGGGAAAGGAATGGAGCTGTGGCCGCCGACAACGTCCAGCTCGAAGAAAATGTCGATGTGGCCCTTCTCCGACACCGCTGGGAGAACATAGAGGGTGTTGCCAACTTCCTGCAAGCCAAGGCCTCCCTCATCCAGGATAGCAGCGAAGCTGTCCTTGCCGTACCGCTCCTTCAGGAGGGGTGCAATCTTGCCGGCGCCGCGGAAGCCAGAGCACTCCTCGTCGAATCCAAAGGCGAGCACAAACGTGCGCTTCGGTTCCCAGTCGCTGTTAGATAACAGTGACTCAAATGCTGACAAGACCGCTGTGAGACTGTTCTTGTCGTCTGAAACTCCTCGTCCCCAGATGTACTCGCCATCATACACGGCATCGAAGGGAGGGTAAGTCCACGTCGATGGGTCAGCAACGGGGACAACATCTTGGTGGGCCATCAATAGCACCGGCTTGAGGGACTCGTCTGAACCCTTGATAGTGTAAAGAAGGCCGAGAGTGTTGACTTTCTCCAATTTGGCCCGCTTGTGCCTGCTGGCTGTTAGAACTTTGGTTAGAATGCGACTAAGAGTAGACCATGCTCACACGACGGGGAATGTCTCTTTCAAGACATCGTGAAGTTTGTAAAAGGGCGTCCAGCGCTCATCTTGACCGACGTCGCGCAGGTCGTCGTAAGAGACGGATGGAACTTGGACAATGGCCTGAAGACGCTTGATCTGCTGGTCGCGTGCCGATTTGGAAGAAAAAAGCTCGTCGGCAGAAGGCAATCCGTCACCTGTCGGATCCAGAACCGGAGGCAAATCGCACTGATACTTGGAGGGCGTGATGGAGCCGAGCGGCGCTTGGCCGTAGCCTCCAGCTGGGGCCGCGATGTAGGCGGAAACACCAGCGGCTCCGGCCAGGAGCATAGACAGCTTAGCCATTGCCATAGTGAAGATGCGAATCAACAGCCAGTGATTCGCTGGCTTCGAATCAAGAACAGGGACGGAAGAGAGAAGAAAGTGGTGAAGAGGAAACGGGATCGAGCTCGGTTTATCAGTGCTCCGAAGAGCTCCAAACCGAGCTGCACATCCCCGCCACTACAGCTAGGCCCCTTGCATATTACGTCTTAGTGTAGGACGAATTGGGGTCGGGGAAAAAAGTACCTTGCCTGTTTCTGAATAATTGGAGACACAGAGCGATGCAAGAGGCAAGCGATTCGACTTGTACTCAACTTACGGAATAGGTGAGAACTAAATAAGACTTGAATTATTATTTCTCACTTCTCATGTTACATAGACCATATGCTGTCATGGACGTTCTCTCAATATAGAATCTACTCCAAATGCTCCTCATTCGCCTACAGTCTTGAGATAAAGACATCGCATATGCTGGTGGATAAGGGTCGCGATGTCGGCCAAGCTCTTATCTCGCAATGGCGGATCCTTTTAACGTGCTTCTGGCCCGTCTCTTGTTCAAACAGTAGCGCATTGACTGGGATTGCGGATGCTGAATGTGATTGAATGGATAAACTGCCTGCGGGACTAGCACCGCCGTTTAGTGGGATCGGCTCCCTGTTCCGACAATTCGTGCCGTCAACTTATCTGCGAACAAGGAATAGAGGTGCTTTCAGGCGGGATCCGTGAGGCGTAGCCTGCGGGGGTGATTGGCGGACGGATAGCTCTAGCTTGTAGGTGGAATGGCCGGAAATAGAAGCTATTCCCGTGGTGAGACACCATATTTTTCCAGTCTTATAAGAGGGGGTCACAGAGAAGCAACCTCAAAACGCCTGTGATTCCACAATCGAAGGGCCTACGCTAAACTGCATCATGCGGTACAAATCCAATCTGTTTGTAAAGTTACAAGAACGAGATGCTGGAATCCTCACAATGCTCAAGTATGCATGAAATCAGTACCTGCATTAATCTTCAACCTTGATTCAATGGGTCGACAATTTTCTACAGGATTAATCCCAAGCTTCAAAGCTCAACCAACAACTTTTTTTTTTGGCACTGTTAAATGAGTCATGGAAGAAATACACAAGTAGTATGTATGGAGCATAACTTCATGCTGTGAACCTCAGGTGCATAGTTCCGCTGCCCGTTGCTCAAAGGTTCGGCTCCGCAATCATGATCCAGGTAATGCAATCTTGTACAAATTGCAAGTTAATACGTCTTTGTATCGTCGGTCAGTCCGTTTGTCATAAGAATAAGATGTGAATGACTCTTCTATTGCTTCTTGCATATGCCACCAGCCGCAACTTGACGGCATGTCCTCGCACTCTGGCAATTTTTGGGTTACGCAGACGTAAAATACGACGTGAGTACATCATTTCGTACTCAAGTGATAATATTTCCTTTGCAGCACATAGTCAATCGTACGACACACTGGGCAGAATGTAAGAGTAAAGGCGAGAGAGAGGGTATTCACACAAAAAGACGCACCATGTCTCTCCAAATTCTTTAGCATCCAGCAGAGCAAGTACCATGTCACACAAATCATATAATCGAAGTGTTTCTCAAGTTCCATCATTTCGTTGTGACCTTATAGCAAGGTTGGTGTTGCTCCCATCAGTTGAGCCCAGCAAACTATGAAGCTGCGTAATAGTAGACAAATTAAGCTGACCCAAGTGCAGTACAAATTTGATTAACTTCGCATTCGCCAAAAGGTTTCCATGGGAGTAGGAATTGCACCTCAAAAAGAACCTACACAAAGATCTTCTTTCATGCGGGTTGGTTTGCCGTTTAGAGTAAATAGGGCCAGACGCAGTCACCAAAAGGGAAATCCACCCCTTCCCGCTCCAAAGAACGATGCTTCAGTTTGGCCATTACCTTTGTCAGCTTCTTTATCAAGTAATTAGTGAATTAAAATCACCCCTTACACTTTAATATACTTATTAGAGAATATCCTTATTTGGTAATTTATATAGCTACGATTCCCGCTTTGACTTCTTGCATTGCGGCTAAAGCGGCGTTATAGCCGATCCGTGTTCTACATCAGAACAAAGTGATTAGCAGAGATAGAGAGAAGCGGTCGAAATAAACGTTTTTGGCTTGTTTACAATATAAGAATGTAAAATTGATTGGCTTCAGCCGAGCGCGGTGTTGATGCGATCAAACCACTTAAAAGAGGCGCTTTGCCTACTTTTGAAGTCGTCTTAATACACACATCAGCACTGGCAGATTAGTAGCCAGTAATTCTGACAATCCAAACTCTACATACCATTTATTATCATATACGTGCCTCTTATAGTTTTCTTCCTTACACTCGACTCTACATAAACATATTGCCTAGATATCAATGGCACAAGACTCCGACTTTTATTCTCCTCCAATGGAGAAATCTCCAACAATCACAGCATCATCAGGATCAGAGCAATATGAGATCCAATCAGCTCGGCAGCAAAAAGAAGCGCAGATTGAGCAAGGCGGACGACCGCAGCCTTCTTCCGCAGAAGATACGCTGGCATTAGAGCCTCACAATCATGGTGATAAAACGGCAACTCACGATAATGTCAGAAAGATTACTGGCATCAGATGGTTTCTTCTATATTCGGCTTTATACGCCACTGCTCTACTATACGGGCTTGATACCACCATCGCAGCCGACGTTCAGAGCGCGGTTATTGAGACATTCGAAGATATTTCACAGCTTGCGTGGCTTGGTGCCGGATTTACTCTGGGCTCCGTGGCAGTCATCTTACCATACGGAGCACTTTACAGCATGTTCTCCTTGAAGTATCTTTACATCGCAGGAGTTGTCCTCTTCGAGTTGGGCTCTGTACTCTGTGGCGCCGCACCATCTATGAACGTTCTCATCGTTGGACGTGTTATCGCTGGAATGGGCGGGACGGGATTATACCTTGGCGTTATGAACCACATCTCTGTATTTGCCACTCGTGAAGAACGGGGAACCTATATTAACGGCATCGGATTTGTATGGGGCGTTGGTGCCTGCTTAGGTCCTGTTATCGGCGGCCTCTTTTCTGTCTCAAAGGCCACATGGCGCTGGGGGTTTTACATCAATCTTGTCATCGGAGCAGCGACTGCTCCTATCTACATATTCAGTCTCCCCAATGTTCATCCCGTTCGAGGAATCTCACTCCGGGATCGAATAAAGAGCATCGACTACGTTGGAAGCGCACTCAGTAGCGGATTGTGGTGGCGTTCTCGTTGGCCTTTGTCTTCGCCGGTGGTGCCTGGAGATGGCAAGATGGGCGCACCATTGCCACAATTATCGTTTTTGGATTGCTCACTATATTGTATATGGTGCAGCAATATTATTGTATCATCACCACGCCGGAGACCCGTTCATTTCCCGTCCATTTACTTCGATCCAGGTCGCAGATTCTTACCGCCGTCTGCTCTGCGGCATCTTATTCGGCCCTTTACATACCGACTTACTTCATTCCCATCTACTTTCAGTTCGTTCAAAACGACACAGCGCTGAAAGCGGCGGTTCGCCTTCTTCCCTTCCTTCTTGTGGCTGTTGCCTTCAATCTTGCGAGCGGCTATCTACTCGCCAAACTCAAATACTATATGCCAATGTATTTGGTATCAGGAATAATTATTACAGTGGGAGGATCGCTGTTATATGTATACTTGAAGCCCGAAACACCCACGGCTAGCATTTACGGCATTAGTGTTGTGCTTGCCGTAGGTACAGGCTTGACGATGCAGATAGGATACGCAGTGGCTACGTTAAAAGTCACGCCGGAAGATGTCGCCAAGTCGCTCAGTATGCAGAATGTGAGCCAGATGGGCGGCACAACCATTGCTCTTATCATTGCTGTTCTCGTCTTCGAGTCTGCCGCTGTACGCAATGTTTCAGAAGTGTTGGACGGCCAAGGTTTCTCAGATGGACAGATTCGCGCCGTTATTGCCGGAGCTCAGAGTACATTATTCGAACATCTAAGTGATAGCGTGAGGATGAAAGTCATTCTTGCCATCACGGAAGCAATGCAGACTCCATTCATCTTGGTTATTGTATCTGGGGCAGTTGTTGTGGTCTCTAGTTTTGCGATGAAGAGGGAGAAGTTGTTTGGAGAGATTGTAGCCGTTGGCTAGAACGTGTGCGGCATACCTATCCCCAACCCCAGAGCCACCGACGATGAAAACAGTGGAACGATCACTGGACAGAGACACCGTCGTTGGGAAGATGGGAGACCTGATTACGACGGCCGCGAGCAGGCATTGGACGGAGGAAAAGCACAAACAGCTCGGGGAGGAATTGGCGGAGGAAATGGTCGTGGTGCTTCCAGCGGACATGAAGCTGCTGTTGAGAGTCTTCGCAGGCATGACGAAAAACGAACAAATTGGGAAGTGGGTTGATGAATGCCGGGAGGATAAATCGACGATCCGATGGACGGAACAGGAGGAAATCCCGAGATAATAGCAATGGTCCAAAAACGGAGCGCTTGAGGACATGTTGGACGACTGGGCGCAGCCCATTAACACTACCGAAAAGGTCAATGGAGCAACCAGACAGGTAGGCAAAACTCACTCTTGCTAAAAGCATAAAGTATATTATTCCAATTATATAGACAGCCATGCGTAATACGGTCGGGCTGATGTTTGATGAAAATGGAGGACGTTTGGACTTGTCGATGAAGATGCAACAATGAGCGGGGAGAAATGTTATAATAAACTTGATGATAGGGAATGACTCCATTCAGTTGTGGACGGAGGTATAATTTAGGTAGTAATTATACGTGAATCTTGGTCACAAGTGAGTTGCAGAGGAATTATTTTAAAAGCACGAAGTCAAGTAAAGTATACAATGCAAGTCACTTGAGCTGCGACACTTAGAACACAAGAGCAAGCTTACTACGGAAATTAAACTACTCTACAAAAATAAGATAGTACAAACAAAAGAAAAAGAAAAGAAACCAAGAACAAACTACTTCGACAAAACTCGCGCCGACTCCTCCGCCACCACCATCTTCTGCAGCATCAGCCGCCCATCCGATCCCGCCGCTCCCTTTCCCAAAACCGACTCTGCAAACATCCGAAGTTGCATCGTCATGATGGCATCTTCGTACACAACCACAATCTCAATGTCCCGGGTCATGGCGTGGAGGTCGTGGTAGTTGTCCTGGCGTTTGTCGATGCCCTTGGTAAGGCACTCGACACGCTTCTGGTCAGACCACCAAGGGGGCATCAAGCCCTTGGCTTCGGCTTGGTACAAGAAGCGACGAAACGCCGGGCAAGAACTCACACGACCGCTGTAAACGCTGTCGTTGTTCGTCATGCCGCCGTAGTTGAAGTCGTCGGCCTCTCGGAGCCGGAAGGAGTCGATGAGGAGGGCATACACGTCTTGTTTGTGGCGATCGTGCAGCCAGATGCCCTTTGCAAGGCGCGCAAACGGGTTGGTGATGTGTGTCTTGAGAAACGGCACACGGTGAGGCTTTGCCAGAGTGTTGAGAGGAAGGGCGCTTGGGTTGACACAAAACAGATTTCTGTGGGCCATCCAGTCTGTGAGCTGGCATTCCACGCTGCAGTATTCCACAGCTTCGCAGTTGAGGCAAGATCGGAGAGTTAAAGCAGGCTCGCTGACGGCATGATCATGTTGGCATCGAGCACATGCAGCGTGGGGAGTGATCTTCTCGGGAGAATCATCTCGACCAGCAGAGCTGGATCCCTTCTTGCCCTTTGAGGGTTTGGCGAAGGCATTTGTGTCGACATTGTGGTTGATGACCTTGAGGAAGGGAGGAGTCTGGTTAGATGACACATGGTCTACCAGTGCTTCGATGAGTTGGAGTGCCTCGATGATGTTTTTGACGGAAATTTTCAGCTCAGACAAAAGAAGAGCTTCGACAACAGTAATGGTGGGCGTGAGAGAGTCTAGCTCAAGTAGTTCCATGGCAGAAGTGATTTCATCCTGGTTATCAAGGAGATTGTTCAAGGTAGAACTACCCTGCTCTTGAGTGCTGAGCATAGATGAGACTGCGGGGGGCACTTTATGATGAGAACCGGACGCCAAAGAGGGAGTAGAAGTCGGTTCTTGGTGATCAGACACGTTGCTGCCGACAGGAGTCTCTTCTTCTCGAAGATCAGACATAATGACCGTGACCAGAAGTATCTTCTTATTGATAAACAGGTGTTTGTTGACGAAAGTCTGCTAATGAGCGTTTGATCTTGAGAGAAAGAACTGCTAATTTTCGGGGTTACTATGCGTACTGGGGAGTTTTCTGTTCAGCTGGATCCTACCTAAAATATTGAGGCGAGTAGATGTTGCAGTACTCTAGATAGAATCTAGGATGATGTGAAGTATAGAATGGAAAGCCTCAAGAGTTGAGGAAGGGCAAGCTGAGTTGACGAATCTTGGTGTGGAACTTGGGAAAGGTGGGAGTAGAATTTCTAAAAAAGGAAGACTAGAATAGAAGAAAAAAGAATCTGCACCTCAGTAGTTAAAAACAAGTGGGAAAAGTGATAACGAAGTGATTGAGCAAACAGCTGGCTGCCAGTTTACATTTCAAAGGGGGGAGGGGGCCCAGTGGGTCAATAGCTCAGAGGTCTGTCTGTAGGAATCAGTGAATCACAATCCTTTTGAAATCAGAATCAAATTGCTTTGTAACTAACAGCAATAGTAGATTAAACTCAAGAACCAAGATATTGACTTGTTATAGTTTGGTATGTATACCTCAGCAATTGTATACCTGCTTTACCTATTCTATTGTCTTGCATTCTCTTTTTTATTCTTGGATTCTTTTTAAACTTTGATTTCATGCAGCTGACTTAAATCCATAGAGCAGCTGAAACAATGGACGTAGGCTGCTGGCCCTCTGTTTGTTTGGCACATATAAAACCCACAAATCTTCCACTCGCACAAACAAAACCCTTTCTTCTCAACATCATCTCGACCTACAAGCAAAGCTGCATCAGCCACCAACCACCCACGCTGCCATTTGGTCAAGATTCAAGCCTTTCTTCAAATAAGTCGTTTTTCTATTCTCCCTTTCCTCTCCCTGCCTTTTTCTAGAATGTCTGCTGGTGTTGCTGATACTCTAGGATACTTTCATCTCTCCCTCGCTCAATGCAGAGAATCATTTTCCCATTCTTTTTAGCCACTATTCCAAATTTGAATCTTTTCGTCAAGTATTCTCTATCTTTATCCCAGTATCCTTAGCTTCTTTGTAGTGACACCAGAGTTTAGCCTTGACGATATTTGCTACCTAAGCACGATTCTTACCCGACGAAACAAGAGAAAATGTACCCTCAGCGGTCACTACCGAGCTGGCATTCCTGTGTCGTTACAGATCTCTTAGAACTAAGTCAACTCTTCTTATTTGCCTGCAGATCATAACATTCTATAGGTTTCTCTGATTTTCCTCAATCGATCTCACTCCCCGTCGCACAATCTTCTGCTTTTTGCATCGGTTAAGTCCCTCTACTTGCTTGATTTGTTCAGATAATAACTCGCTATAGATTTTTGATTGACTTTGCCTCATTTTGCTCTGCTGCTAAGTGTCTCTTACCCCAATACTCTCGTGAACAAGCCTAATCACATTGTCTATGGACAGGAAAAGACCTTGAAGATCCATTGCGATTTCGCTTGCTTTCGCTGCTCCTATAGCAAGATGAAAGTCTCATTCAGCGTGATCCTCGTCATGCAAGTAAATTTTCGCTTCCAGATAGCTGTTTGTTTTCTTTGTTCCCTACTAATCATTTATGACAGCGGCGGCAAATCATCCAATGAGCCATATTTCCCCCTTTGTCCCTCTGTCCCTCTGCCGTCACACAGCTAACTATTTTGATAGAAAGAATTCTTTATCTCGAAAACATTCAAAGCTTACCAATATTCATGTTCCATTGCAACACCATTCCAAGAGCTGAATTCTCCCTCTTCTCTCTCCATGTTTCTGGCTAATTCTCTCTAGGACACAAAAGTTGTCTCCATGTACACGATACGTAGCACATGCCATTGTCAACAGAAGTGGCTCGACTCTCTTTCTATCGCCGGTGTCTCACGTATCATCGCCATCTTGACATGGCTGAGTATCCCCTTTCTCAATCCAAATAACCAACATGAGCAGCTGATACCTCATAGCCTTCTTTCGCATGCTTCTCAGCCGCTCTCAAGTCTACAAGCGCACCCGCGCTATCTTTTACACAAAATTCAATTCTTTATCTTCCACTCCCTTCTCTGTATTTATCAGCGACTGATTCTTTATAGCAATCTCCTCTACTTCACGTGGGCGGGCGGGCGGGCACAGCCTTTTCTTCAGACCAATTCTAAGTCTCCCTGTCCAAACAGACCAAAGAAAGATTGATTACTGACTTTTCATAGTTTACATACTCGACGGGGCGTGTCTTCATTCAGCTAAGTCACCATGTCCTTTTACAATGGCAATCTGCTGACTTCTCACAGGCCGTGTTCTTCTATGTACACTTGCTAACTTTTGTTCTTTTACTAGGCAAATCGGACGATCGACGATACTTTGAGACCAGCCAACTGTTCATCGACACAGTTCGAAAACGCGAGTAGACATAGCGACCGACCAATCCGATCCGAGAAACAAAGTAGAAAAAGATACAGCACCACGAAAGTTCCCCTCCGACATACCCAAGCAACCGTCGAAAACGATCGAAGAGAGAATAAGAGAATCGAAAACGCAAGAATAAGCGGAGCGGAAGCGGAGGATGGTGGCGCCTACGGGCATATACTCTGGCAAGTTGTACCCACGTCTATTCATTGTCCAACTACTCACAACAGCAGACAAGTTTTCCATCGACCGCTTCTCGAAGCCAAAGCACATAGAATCGAAGCTTTTTCAACAACCAAGAGGTACGGAAGTGGTGGATGGTGGCGCCTACGGGCATATCCACCGGTAAGTTGTCTCCTGATCCGCCCGCCACCACAGTCGCTAATTTCGTGACTTTTACCCCAATTCTACCATCTATGCCTCAAGGGTTTAAAGGTATTGGATATAACTACCTGGTTAGAGTTGGATTATCCCCGTGATTTGAACAAAAGACAGGCTGTTTGCCGCTTAGCATCTGCAAGTTTCCTGTTTACGTTTACGTACATGCTTACATACACTGACATTCACTGAGACTCTCAATAGACCTTCTACTTGATCTACCGAAGTAGAATCACCAGTGAGGTATGTTTCTGATATTTCCCAAGTACAAACAGGGATTTGAGAGGCAATGTCGCACAGGACATTTCGCTTCCTCGCTAATGTAATGAGTAGGTAGATAAAAAGACTATAACAGGGCAGGCCAAAGAACAACTACACAAGAATTCCCAACCATCTATCAAGCTCAGAAGGCAGGCAGAATACGCTGCACTAGACAGACTCATATCATCTATATCCTATCATTTTTCATCATTTCAAAACTAAACATGGTGTGTGCAGTCGTCACGAATAATAGTCACAGTCCAGTGGTGTGGCTCTAAATCTCTTTTTATAACAGCTAACAAGAGTTGTGGTACCTGATATTAACATGTTTTTCCCGCAGAGATCTCACTTCTGTGAATTCATTTCCTTTCATCCACTCATTGTAAGTCAACGCTCAACACTTCCTTACGAACATGTGACTAATTTTCGGGCTCAGCTGCCCGGCGAGTCTCTCCACTTGTTGGGTATACCCGTGCGCGGGCCGCTAGCACAGGATCATCCGATGGCTCAATACCTGGCACACCAGGCATGGCATTATAGACGATGCTGTTCTTCTGAGGAGGAAGAGCTTCCTTATCGGTAACCTTGGTCAGGGTGAGCATACCAAGCTCGACCAACTGACGGTCCTCTGGCCATATTTCGTTGCAGTTATCGGTAATGTCACCTTCCCCAGCCACCTGCGCTACCAGCTTGAAGCTAATCGGTCCTTGAGCAAAGACACCAGGTAGCTCATCGAAGAGAAAGTTCGGCCCCTTGGCCTCAAGCTCACTCTGCGTCAGAAACTGCCTCCCCGACAACGGAACCCAGCGATATCGTATGAAGACACTTTTACCAGCAGCGTTGATGAACTTGAAAGCGTTGATGGAGTAGAATGACTGGGTACCAAAATTCTTTGGGAATTTCCGATCCTCTTGCATGAAAGGGAGAGCTTCGGGATGGTCCTTGGCATATTCTTCTACAGTGCCATCTCTGTAATTGCTGAAGAATGCAAGAACACCCTCTCCCGTATTTGCAGGGAATACGGTTGAAGATTGGCAGATGATGTCGGTCTTGACATCATCTCCAATCAAGAATCGAACAGCGAGTCCATGAGGATTTGCGTTGGGGTCAGTTGCCGGTATATTCGGGATACCAGTAAAGAGAGAGAATCTAGCTATGACTGGGGTTGAAGGAGAACTGAAGTGAGGCGCAATTGACCATTCCTTGGCCTCATCGGTTGGAGTAAAGGAGCCTGTAACGAAGACACCTCTAGCATGGGCTATATGAAAAGGTATTGCTATTAGATAAGATTCTGCTTGCTAGAATGAATTCGAACATACACGGTCTGGCGTTGTCAATCCGCCCAAACATGTCCTTGAGGGTGCTGATCAAGTCGAGATGAAGAGGCATGGTGACGGTTGTTTCAATAGTGTTTGGTTGATCGAATGAAGGGAACTGAAGATGTTTGGAAACTACAAGGAAGCTTCCTCAATCAACTACGGGTAGTATTTATATCTAGAACATAGGGCTGCTGCTCTGCTAATCATGGTTGCTGACAACTGGAAGTATCTGAGTGGCTGAACTATAGTCGCTTGAGTCGCTTAAAGAACGAGCTTGGCATAACTTCCAATAAGCTCTATCTGAGTTTTTCCGAGGAGCTTTGACGAATTGGAGAAACAGAACCACACCATATGCAGTTACTTGGTCACAAAAACATCAAGCGCTTACCGTAGCGCTCGATACAGTTTCCACCTACGACAAGGCTGGCACGGTGATGGCCATTTGGAAGGCCCACGGATAGCCTTGTGGTGCGATTCCAAATATCCTTGGAACAAATTTAGGTGCTTCGGCCGAATGGCTTCTGGGGGATTATCCGCAAGTGTCCATGAGTCAGACCTAGTTTGTCTGTCGATATCCTCTTTTTCCTCCCATTGCCCCCTTTTAATGGTTGATGATGGGCTGTTGATGTGGTAAGCAGCGGACGAAGTCCCGGAGCTAGCTATGGAGGATAGTCCGCCGTACCACATACAAATATTCCAGATCGCTCTAGTTGTTGATGAGCTTATGTGCATCATCTAAATCGAGCTATTCGACTTGATAGCGCAACTAGAGTCAATGAAGTTGAGCAGTTGTATTGATTGCTTTGCGTGAATCGGCTTCAACCGGCTTTCCTATCAAAATCTTTATGGACACATGTACTATGAGAATCGACAAAACCAGAACTGGAATCGGCGCATGTTTTGAAAGAGGCCGAGATCAAACCAATTACATGTTTGCAACATATTTGGGAACTAATAGGGGAATGGACAATATCTAACATCAATGATGTATCACTGCATGTGGTTTCCGCGTGCAGGGTACGGCGAGATCTACGCTTCTGACCAAGATTCCCAATCGAGAATAAGCAACAGCTGCAACATCCTTACATCATCATCATCACGCAGACAAACAGTCAGCCGCAAGGGTCACCAGACTAATTAACCCAACTTTAATCGCCGTGGGACTTCAAAAGAAAAAATCTCCCTTTTTTGGGCATAATACTAAAAATCTACGAGAGGTGAACCGAGCGGCTAGTGTTCCGGATTCACGTGTGGACTAAAGGTATGAAATGTAACTAGAAGGGCGTAGGGCCGGCAGTGTCATTGACATTGATCAGTCTGACTCAAAAGTAAAATCCGAACAAGCACGGCTAATCGACGAGATCGGTTAAATGGCGGGGAATGAAATTGCACCATTACTGTGTATAAAGTGTCCAGAGTTGTGCTATGCGAGGAAGCGCCATGGAGTAGCCACGGCGTTGATTGTCCGTCAGAAATCGATTATGTTGACATGTTTTGTCAGCATGCTTGATTAGCTTGGAAGACCCGGTGGGATGGGGGATGGCGCAAAAGTCTCCGGATAGGACGCTTCGTATTTTAGTAGCAGAATGGCGATGCCTCGTCAACTGATAGCGGCGGGGTCACTCGCAGTTTTGTGATTACTAGGTATGGATGGACTCCATGCAGTGGGTATTAATAGGTAATAGGCATCCATTCCATGGAAACAGCAGGGCAGTCAGTGATGGGGCGAGGAGAGACCCTGTAAGTTATAACGTCGGGGTGCCATGGAATTGAACAGGCATCGGCGAGCGAGTCCCCGTAGATACTGCACTGTATTCACCTGAAGTACATGTATGTAATCAATGCCTGGTTGCATATCGCACCGCACTGTCGGTAGCAGAGTAGCATGTGATGCCGTATGTAGACAGTTTCCATTGCTTAGGTAATAACCCGTCGAAATACGAGGGGCGCCCGAGACATCTCAACTAACTCAACTACACCACCAGATGCTTGAAGATGCCCTAATTAACCAGCTGCTAAACTAACTAACTCGTGCCAAGAGTTTCTTGGTCTTGGTCGCACGTGTCGGAACAACAGCCCAGCCGAAGTGCCAGAATCCACCGTTTAAGATTATCCCCGGTGCGACTTTGTCTCAAGTGGGCAGGCCGCATCACCAGCCCAGCGCCACCCACGCATTCCTTGCCAGCACCTCGCCGTTTTCTTATTCATCAGCTGGAGACGAAAATACGATACGGAGGGCGTACAGTAGCTCGATTAAACGTTATTACGTGCCGAGTGCGTTCCGCTGACCGGCGCGGCGCCTAATCATGAACCGAGCCCCTTGCAGAACCTGATGCTGTCACCGCGTCCATGGAGGCAAAAGCCCAGCTGGATCCTGCTCGTACTTCCTCGGAGAGCGAGAAACCGAGCAGGATGCAGATGCCCGATCGCTCCAGATGAATTGTGCGAATATCCCATTTGACATTTGAAATCAGCAAAGTTTTTGCTGAATAATCGGAGGTTGTGGGAGTCATCCGGTGGACAAGACCAGCAGCCTAATGGAATGGCTCGATCAGCGGGAGAAGGCATTATCACACGGAGCACCACTAAAGGGGTGTGGAGCGTCGGAATTAAACAAACGACATCATTCGACTGCTATACGCTATCTGCGTATCTGTCCATCCTTGACAAAACAAAGGAGGCGAGATACAAGCGAAGAAAACAGTAGACGGCACAGATGTGCCTCAACCATGGCACTAGGCGAGATCTCAACGAGATCTTGTCGTGACACCAAGATTCGCATCTGGCTGGGGTGCTAAAGCAGATACGGAGAACGACCTGTCAAAGAACAAGATGCTTCCTCGGCAGAAAACCCAAATCCAACAAGCGGGCGGATCTCGGCCAGCAAAGAACGCCGTCCATTAGGAGTGCTCGCCAGAGAGGAGCAACACGCGGGTAGAAGCAATGAGGCGCAGATTTCTATCTCCGATTCAGAGCTCGGCTTGGGCACAGACAATGAAGAGTCCCACCACACGACGAATGGAGCAATTGGTGGTGTCTAGAACTTGGCACGGATCAGCATGCAGTTTGTCGGCAGACGCACCGCGCAAAACTGGGCGGCTCTTCGGTCGCTCGGCACCATGGCGCAAATCCTACAGTGTGTGGAATCATCAGGTGGCAACCCATCCATCTGCACTGCTACAGTACCAGGCTGCCAGGTTTGCAGGCCTCTTGTTGTTCGCATGGATGGTAGTACGACACTGCACTCCCTGGCAGCCTCGTGTCTTCAGCTGGAAGACGCACTCTAGAGAGCAAACAAACCACCTGGTTCGGAGCATTCGACATGTCATGAACTGTACAGCATCCCGGTCAAAGACAAATTATCTATCATCTTTTCTTATCCCTTCTCCATGATACCACCGGACAGAAGACCCATCCTTGGCCCTCCACGGTATCCATCCTTTCAGCCCACGCTCCATAACAGCAACCTATTGGGAAATCGCAACAGCAACGAATTGGGAAAACGGAGCCGCCGGTGACCCAGTGCCGACTCCGTCGTCTTATATCCGAACTGTACAACTTACTGCCAGCAGCTTCTTAGCCCGCGGCCGGGGGCCCTTAAACCCGACGCGCGAAGGATGGAGCGACTAGTACCTACTAGAGCGTCAACAACGTGGGAGAAGGAAAAAAAGAAATGATTAATTATCTCTCCGGCCTCTTTGTTAAATAACGGCTGTGGCGCTCAGTCGTGCCCATTTCACCCTGGCATCCTTTCACCTCGTGGTAAACCGGAGCAGAACTGCCGCCCTCTCCATCTTGACGAGCTTCGGGAACGAACAGTGATCGATATATCGAACGTCCAGGATTTTGAAGAAAGAACAAGGGGGACAAGGAAGAAGCTCTCTTGGTGTGATTCTTTACAACGTACAACTTTCAAGTACAACTCAGAGGCGAAATGATACATGAGTCCAGGATATCCTCGTTAACCCAGTAATCAATACGTTCCAAACAGGACCCCTTTTCATCAACTACGAGAACTCCAGATCCCAAGGAAGCGTGGTGGAAATAAGAATCTTAGTTGCCGCCACCGTCTATCCACCATGGGTGCCATCACCCGCATTCTGTCGCGACCGGTTAACAAGCCGTATCGCACGAAGGACCTTCACTCCAACGAGCCTCCCTTCTTAAACGAACATGGCTACGTCGACTTTGCCCCCGGAGATGTCGAGAACCCCAGAAACTGGTCCATGGCCCGGCGGTTCTTCATCACCGCCGCGACCGTCTTCCTCGTCATGAACGCCACTTTTGCTTCCAGCGCCCCCAGCGGCTGCTTCCCGTCCATCGCGGAATCCTTCCACGTCTCCGAGGAGGCCGCTGGCCTGACCATTACTCTCTTCTTGCTTGGATACTGTGCCGGTCCTCTCATCTTCGCCCCCCTGAGTGAGCTGTACGGCCGTCGCTGGATCTTCTATAGCACCTTCAGCCTCTACTTGGCCTTTAACTTCCTCTGTGCCTTTGCGCCCAACTTTGGCAGTCTCCTCGTTGGTCGTTTCCTCACAGGCACTTTTGTCTCTGCACCCCTAAGTAACGGCCCCGGTGTCTTGGCCGATCTATGGAACCCTATTCAGCGTGCAAACGCCATGGGCGGCTTCGCTGCCATGCTCTGGATTGGACCCTCCCTCGGTCCCATCATCGCTGGTTTCCTCCAGCTCAAGAAGGATTGGCAATGGACCTTTTACGTCCTCCTCATGCTTGGCGGTGCCTCTGCCCTCTTCATGCTGACCATTCCCGAGACCCATGCACCGACTGTTCTGCGCCACAAGGCCAAGCGCATCCGCAAGGCCAAGATTCCCGGTTATGAGAACGTCAAGGCCCAGATCGAAGACAGTAACCAAAGCTTCATCAGCGTCTACAAGGTTGCCCTCACTCGCCCATGGATCATCCTTTTCGACACAATCTCCTTCCTCATCGCCATCTACCTCTCGGTCGTCTACACCCTCCTCTACATGCTCTTCACCATTTACCCCATCGTTTTCCAGGAGAAGCGTGGCTGGAACGCAGGAGTTGGCGAGCTTCCTTTGATTGGCACAGTTTTGGGTGCCATGTTGGGCGGTCTCATTGTTCTCTTTGATACACGCCGTCAGCAGAAGAAAGTTGACACCGGCAAGAAGCAAATGCACGAGATGACGCCCGAGGATCGTCTCCCCCTTGCCATCATCGGCGGCATCACCTTTGCAGTGGCCATGTTCTGGTTCGCTTGGTCAGCCAACTTCAAGTATGTACCTCCCTCTTCTCTCCTACGCATTCATACCCATCAACATGAAAATGAACGATAAACTAACAAATCCTTACTTACAGCTCCGTCCACTGGATCGTCCCCACCATCGCCGGATCCTTCCTCTCCACCGCCCTCCTCCTCCTCTTCGTCGGCTTCCTCAACTACCTCGTCGACGCCTACCTCATGTACGCCGCCTCCGCCATCGCCGCAAACACAATCATGCGCTCCGCCTGCGGCGCCGCCGCACCGCTCTTCACCGTCCAAATGTTCCACTCCATGGGCGTCGGCGGCGGCGGCTCCCTCGTCGGCGGTGTCGCCGCCGTCCTCGCCATCATCCCCTTCATGTTCTACAAGTACGGCGCCAAGATCCGCGCCCGCAGCCGCTTCAACCCCAAAGGTTTCAAGCCCCCCGCAAAGGACGTCGAGGCCGCCCCCGCGGGTGGTGTCGTCCTCGAGGACCCCAACGAGGGCGAGTCGGAAGATACAGAGTCCGATTCGGGTGCCAGCACCATGGCTGGTGATGAGAGCGGGGAGAAGAGCAACGATGAGAAACATCATGCTGGCCACAAGCGAGAAGAAGCCGGCGAGCACACAGAAGCATCCGCTTCTACCGAAAAGGTGAAGTCGGAAGAATCAGTGTAAAGAAATAAGAAAGAGAAGGGATAAAAAAAAACGGTAAACATGGCATCTTGATTTTTTATGAGCATCATTTGGGAAACATTTGTAATAGATAGCGGGCAACCTCACTCTTGGTTATAACAAGCACTGGCATAAAGCGGTAATGATATCAATTTGTTTATAATTTTCGAATTATAGCATTAGAACACATTTACATAATATGAGATAGTGTCCTTGGGAAAAGGATCAACCTAATTCATCTTCATGGTCTTTTTAGATATCAACGCCTGTACTAAAATTGACAGGTGATACTTAATGCCTAATTCCTAATCATTATTCCGTAATGACTACTTGTAGTACTACCAACTGCAAACAGTAATGCAAAGTGCAAGCAACAGCAAGGCGTAGGTTGCGATACATGGCTCACCCCGATCTCTAACCTCACCTCTAGCCTCATCATCAAACCTGGCTACTTTGGCCAACGTTCTCGTCGGATTTGACGCTGGCATCCTTGTTGGCCATCTCCACCATTTCTTGAATGCTCAATCTGCGGAAACGCTGCTCGTCTCGTACCCGGCGTGTGACGTATCCGGGTGGCACCCAGCGGGCGCTCTCCCATGGCACAATGTCGTGCATACTGTACATGATGTCCACGCTCTCCAGGCTGAGCAGCGAGGACTCGTACAAGTACATCCAAACTACGGCGGCAGCGGCGAGGTTGGCGCTGGCTAGGATGTACCCAAACGCGTATGACAAGCCTCTATCGGCGTGTGGAGTGAGGAATCCGATCAAAACTGCAATGACTGTCAGTCGCTTCTGTCTAGTATCTGTGATGCTTTGTGAGAGAGGGAATCTTACAATTGCCCAGCCAGTTGGCTGCTGTGGCCAACGAGGCCTGTTTTGCACGCGTGCGTAGAGCAAATGTCTCGCCCATGACAACCCAGGCAATGGGACCCCAGGTTGCCGCAAACGAAGCAATGAACATGCAAGATGACAGAACCATGACGACGCCATAGGTGCTCGACACTGTGGAGAGATGATTGGTCGCGGTGCTAATGGAGGCAAAAATCATCAACCACACAGCTTGCCAAATGGCGCCGAGGATTAGAGGCCATCGACGGCCAAACTTGTCAACTAAATAAACGGCGAGAAACGTAGTGGCAACATTGACGGCGCCGAGAATGAGTTGCACAAGGAATGGATCCTTGATGTGAGCAGTGGAGAAGATGGTAGTGCCGTAATAGAAGAAGTAGTTGATGCCCGTCCACTGTTGTAGAAAGTGAAGGCCCATACCGAGAAAAGTGCGGTAGCGCGTCTTGGGAACCCTTGATTTGAGCGAGAAGCACTCAATCCACGAAGCATTGCCAGTCTGGCGTTCCAATGCCAAAACCTCCCTCATCTCGTGCATGTCGTTCTCAACGAGGACATTGCTTGGATCCTTGCTCTTGCCGCGAAGTCGTGACAGCGATTGGCGGGCTTTTTCCTATTTACCCCTGCCAGCAAGCCATCTCGGTGATTCTGGCACAAAGAAAATGCCAACCCCAAGAGGAATGGAGTACAAGGCCCCTATGCCGATGACCAGACGCCATGTTTCGCTGTCCTCCTGATGGCGGCGCATAAAATAGCAGACGACGTTGCCGAAGAGAATACCAATGGTAATGAGGAGCTGGTATGAAGCGACTACGGCTCCACGAATTTCCCGCGGAGCGCACTCGGATTGGAACATGGGAACGCCAACAGAAAGGTTTCCGATACCGAGGCCAGCAACAAATCTGCCCATGGTGAGATGGATCCAGCTACGCGTTGCCGTAACTTGCATGGCATCTCCCAAGATGAAAATGAACACCCCCAAGGCGATGCTCTTTCGTCGTCCCAACCAATCTGACGTGCTATGTTTGAATGCTGGTCAGCTATATGTCTCGCAAAAATTTAAAAAATTTAAAAAAAAAAAAAAAAAAAAAAGGCAAGGGAAAAAAAAGCAACAGAGATGGAGTTGGCTTACTACGCGCCGGCCAGCGCGCCAAAGAGGCAGCCAATGCTGAAGAAAGAGACCAGAAGAGACTTGATCGTGGGCGAGCCATTAGTGAGGAACCGATGGACAAAGTCGTCGAAAACAATGGTGCCAGAGATCTGACCAATGTCGTAGCCGAAAAGGAAGCCGCCGATCGACGTGATGATGGCAAGGAAAATGGCATCGACGCCACAGTCGGCCCCTTTGACCTTGATCGACCTGGTGAACAATGGTGTATCAGTATGGGAGAGAAAGTCTGGTAAAAATGGATATCTGATAGACTGAGGCCTCAGTTCCCTCAGAAATTACTCACAGGTCCCCAAACATGATGTCAAGTCTGAGTTTACGCAATAGGCGAACTGGTCGAAGTTGAGAACGGAAGAACGTGACGATATTGATACGAAAGCGAAGCCTCGGCTCCGGTGGTAAATCCTAACAAACGATCGATGCTCGAGAAACGATGGGAGAGCTGTGCCCTGTGGACGAAAGAATGAGTAAGAATTTCTGCTGATGCTACCAATGTAGCTACGCCTCGACGAGGCGGCTGCGAGAAGTGAGTTGAAAGTAAGTAAAAAAACGTACCTCAGCAGGTGGAAGAAAATCGGACTGCCTTCCGTAGGAAGAAGGCTCTCGGTAACGAGGGAACTTGTTGTGTTGTGTAGAAGGAAAATTCCAATGTTCCGTGGGGGGGAAGCTTTGGGTCAACTTGCCCAAATTTCGGCAGCTTATCGCAACTGCTTCAGAGCCACCCCAACCCTTATCTAATCACATCAATCCAAACACCTGACCTCCAAGGCACCTGTTACCATTGAACCAATGGTAGGTACAGATGTACTATGGACTGAATGTCAGAAGCAAGTCCCAGCATATATCACTTCCATTGCTACCAACATCCTCCTCTCTCCAAACTGCCCCCCTATCTTGACTATAGTATGTGACCTTGAGCTTTTTCGGACAGCTGGTGGCTCTTCTTGGATGATTCTGAATGTTACTGCTCCGTTAGCAACCTGGAATTGTGTTTGGATCGTCATATTATTGCATACCTAATAGTCTCATTCATGGATCGCATATTGTCGCCACATACTTGCCCTACTAGCAAACTATGAAGTTCGTAGCACTGGCAGCACATAAAACTCCTATCCAGTCAGAACCTTTTTTAGTGTGCAATCTTCGTGGCTCTTCGGTAAAATCGCAGAATTCGTCATAGTAATGTTGTATTGGCGTGCCTCGATGGGGCTGTGACGTCGTGAACTCTGGTAGTAGAGATGAAGCCTACATCCGCTTGATTTAACACTCGTGAAAGTGATGCCAGACTGTTCGTCTTATCGCCAATCTTTTGTCTTGATCATTGTTCGTAGCTGCTATCATGGTCTTGCTGCTTGTGGTAGTCGTTTGAGTATGGTTTGTTGTTTTTGCATGTAGTAGCATTTGTTTGTTTCATCGCTATCATCATGTATTACATCTGCAGAAAAGTCCATCGTTAGCAAGTATCTCACATCGGTCATCGGTCTTAGTTCCTGCTACCTAAGTTATTGCCCGAGAACCTACCATCCTTCTTTTCGTGCAAATGAAGGAGTTAAAGCTGGACCAACTTACATTTGAGGAAAACTCCCCTTGAAAGTAAATGCCCTCTGTCCAATTCCTTTCTCTTAACTCTAGTGCTCTATGACAAGGCCATTGGCAAGACAATTTGACAGACAATGGCAATTCCAGTATATTTGGATGAAATGAAAGAAGGACATAGGGGAGTATCTAACAATTGGGTTGCAAGTAGAGCTGAATGAATAGTTCGCCCGCAAACCCACAACTTCTTTGTGTATAATTGGCTAGAGGAAAGTGAATGGTAACTATCTTCGAATCTATTAGCAGCCACCCACCACACTACTTGATCTGTCAGCAGCCGTAATCGCTTCATCATTCATCCTCCATCCAACACTGCCGTGGAGGCAATCCCCCCTGAACTGCCACTCATCGTCTCATATGCTGACCCGAAAATAGAATGGTTACATTACATATCCAGATCATAGCATCACTAAGCCAGCACGTTGAGATGTTGACTGTAGGCTGACCCTCTTCAAGAACTATTGCACAATCAGCAATTGACATGGTAGTATTCATGGCGTGAAAAACTTCATCAACTCGCAGACTATTGCTCCGTCCTGCAAAAGGGAATGTTAACGATATCCTTAGTGTATCAAGAGGATTACGTACCCCTTGCAAAAATACGAAAGATCCGACAGGGCTGTTTAGCCAAACTAGAGGGCGTCATGCTGCAGACGACTGGCCATTGGCTGTTTAACGCGCCCTGCTATCGCAGAGGGGTCCTGCAGCTAAACATCCCCTTCCAACGTTCGGGGTACTCAGCTTCCAGTTGGCCAGAATGTGGAGTGGCTGTTTCTTTCTTTAGCCATGAGATGCGACCCGGTCGTGTGGAGATGGGCGGGCTAGAACAAAAAACCGGGTCGAAACTCTGCCTTTGCCTTCGCTTATTAGTATTGACGTCTTCTTTTCTGGCACAAAAGGAAATGTCGGGAAGTCGGACCGAGAGCACCTAACCTCATTAGTTTCAAGGTTAGCTAGGAGCCCTAAGCTTGAAAATATGCAGCTTGCGGATACGGAACCGAAGCAGGGCCCGGAGAAGAATCCGCCGAAGACAATTGCCTCGCTGTTGCTCCAGTACTTAAAACCGGCTCATAGAAGATACCAACCTCCTGGCTCAGGGCCCCAAAACGACTGTTGTTCACGTCAATACGACAGTATAAACGTGAGACGTGATATGCTATTGACCAATTGACCAACAGTCGAAACGTACCATCGCCGACATCAACATGAATGGGCCAAGCGCAAGAGCTCTTTTGACGGAGAAGTATCCCGCATTCCCAAGCATCAGGCGGTGGCTTTCAGAAAACACTCATCGTCATCAGGCTGGCATTGCCGCTGTTAACGGTTCGAGAGAAGCTCAGACGCTAGAAAGAGGGACTGGACGTTTGTTTCAGAAGAGTGGATGAAGCTAATGCCCGAGAATGGGTGGCAAGCGCATGAGCCTCCAAATGGGAAGAAAAGTGCCGATGTGGATAGCGTCAAGTCGTGATCCCAGCTGAATGCCGGAAAATTAATTCACCACTGTCCATCTGAGCTGTTTGGGCTGATGTCGGGCTTACTCCAAACCCGCAGGCCGGGCCATCGAATGCATGTCTGCATCTCGGATTCGTATCGGCTTCAGCAGCGGCTCTGCATCTGCATCTGCGTCTTGTTAAGAAGGCGGTGTTTGTTTGAAGCCAACTGCAACCATTGGACAGTAAATTTTTGGGTTCTTACGCTTTTAGGCCACTGGGCAGATGAAACAGCAACTCTAGCTTAAAATTGACGAGATATGGGGCCGTGGTCTCGTATTCTGCACAGCCAGATGACGTCCCCTGCTGTGCCAAGCCAAGTCTATGGGGAGACTGAAAGCGTGGGGATGCCATCCACTATCTGGAGTGTAAGACCAAAAGGAGAAGCTCTTGCACATGCAGAGCCAATTTGTTCCGTATCACGTCGGAAAGATTGCGCGACGGACGACGTTGCGCGGCTAAAGAGACACGAACGACTCGTCCGATAGTGCTACTCTGACTCCGTATTACCTGCCGCACTCATAATTACACAATATGATTTGCCATTATACGGTACGGAGTGATGTGGATGTTAAACGGCGTGGCCTGTGATTCGTCGCAGTTCACTGTACAACGAATGAAGCTGGGTTCCCGAATCTCAAACAAACTCCTTTGAGAATATGACAAAGCTTGTGTTACCCATGTAACCAAACAAATGACTCGCCCTATTCTTCATCGAGCAGGCCTACGTAATACACAACCCATCGTGACTCCAGCTAGGTCATATCAAGCCTTACCGCGCCTACACCGACTAGGAATCTCCCTTGGGAAAAAATGATTAATGATCAAGGCGAGGTAAAAGGGTAAATTTGGGTCTTCCAGGGCGTCTAGGTAAAGAGCCTCATAGACAACTTTACTACCAGTGTTATCAACCCGTCTATGTCGAGAAATTTTAAACTACAGACCTAAAAGTCCTAAACTACGGAGCGTAGGAGCAACTGACTAGCCGGTCACGGATCAACCGGGGGGTTATCATGACAATGACTTCTGGACATGGCACGGCGGAATCGTCGCTTGACAGATCATCATTGACGATGTGTGTCAGAAATCGCGGCCCCGGCTCCAGTTTTCCTCTTCGGGGGAACAATCGTCCATGTTGAAAGAATGTGGGACAAGAGACTCAGATATATGCTTGCATGATAGTTTCTTTCAACTATGTCTCATGATGCTCTCCTTAAAAGACTATCCAATAATATATGAGTTAATTTACATATCCGCCCGGCATGGTGGTCGGCACCCGCAGTAGCATATCCAGTCCAACCACTCTCTTCAAGCATAGTCTAAGCCACAATTTGGCATCAAACGGGATCATACGGGATAATTACAAACTAGGCTAGGTTACATGTCACTCCCAGGAGTTACTGTGAGCTGCATGCCAGGAGGCGAATCGTGCCCGCTTCTAACCATGTTACCCACGTTGGTCCCCTTCAATACGAGTCAACGGAATACTGTTGCTTCCAGGAGATAAAACCGAAAAGCGGATTCGTACTCTATTTTTGCAAAGTCTCATACGATAGGTTCAAAAGTGGTACTAACAAATTTTAAGGTGATAAATGGGTTCACAGTTCTGAAAAAGCTTTTGCATTTTTTCGTCTCATCATCACACTCTCTCTCCTTTGCTTCAGTACCTACTCTTCCCTTCGTTTCTTCCAATCGAAAAGTTGAAACTACTCCTTTTATAATATCTTGTTTGTCTTTCTTAAAAGTTTTTCAGATGGGCTTGCTTTCGGCTCTTAGCGCTTTCTTTTCGAAATTTCCAAATTTCGCCCGCAGGCCAGGCTGGATTGCTGCGCACGCCGAATCTCTCCGACTCCATCGTTTCCCTACCGAAGATGAAGATGGCGACGAGGAAAATTTGGGACGTCCGTCCAAATCAAGGTTTCGTCTAAACTTCAAGATGATCTTCCTCTTTATAGCAATGATCACTGGTACGATTCTCTTGGTCAAGTTCTTCGACCCTTCTCACCTCAAAAACCTCGCCCGTCCACAAACATCATACTCCTCGTCCGTGGTCCCAATGTGGGCATCATCAAACACTGAATCCGAAACCACGCCCGTGTTGGGTCAGTCGTCTTTTGACTTTGCAATGTACTTTCCTGCAGAGGGAAACAACTTCTTCCCCCTTGTCGCGTCGTACAACGAGCCTCCCCGTCACCGACCAAAGACGCCGCTCTTTGTTCCTTTTACGAGGAACAATGGCATGATGCGACAGACAATTCTTGGATACATTGCCAGTGGATGGCCAAGAGAAGACATTATCATCATCGACAACAGCGGCACAGCTGATGCCAACAACCTGAAGCTCCTTTCACCAGATAACCCCTTTTTCCTCGACTACGATTTGTTTCGATACAGATATGGCGTTTCGATTTTACAAACATCTGTGCTTCTGAATTTTGCTCAGATCCAAAACTTCATGCTAAGGGTAGCTATGTCTCGCCACTGGCCATACTTCTTCTGGAGTCACATGGATGTCGGCATCCTGAGCCACGAAGAAGAGACGCCCTACACATCGTTTTACACACGCGTCCTCAATGTCCTCGATGAAGCGGAGAAAGGACGAATCTCAGGCAAAAAGTGGGCGGCCAAGTTTTTCAACTTCGACTATCTGACTCTGATCAACGTCGAGGCATGGCGACACATTGGCCAGTGGGACGTGTTTATTCCTTACTACGCTACGGACTGCGATGCCTACGGACGCGTCAAGATGCTGGGCTATCAAATTGACGGGGTTCACGCAGGTCACATATGGGATGTCAACAACTTCGTAGACGACCCTGAAGCAAGATTCTTCCCGCCGGCTGTTCAGCCAAAGTCTGAAAAGGATAGCGACTCTGCCAACCACACCTCTGAAGACAACGCACCGGGCTCTGCGCGGTTCCAGGCTCTAAGAGAGGAGCTCCAGAAAATCCAAGATGCTAAGATGAGCGACTCCAAGGGCCGCAATACCTGGCAGAACATGCAAAAGGGAGGAAAGGGAGAGCCATGGACGTATGATCCCAAGGGTTTCCAGGTTGCTTGGTGGGAAATGGCAGAGGATGGGCGAAAGCTCTTTAGGCACAAGTGGGGAGAGGGAGGCTGTGATTTATTCGAGGAGAAAAAGACGATCGAGGACATGTGGAAAGATGTTAAGGATGAAAAATAGAGAATGGATTTTTATTGGATGCACGTTGGAGATGTGGTAATGGAATTTTGGATACATATAGGTAGTAATTTTGAAGGATTATCTTGCTAGGTTCATTTGGATTTCATCTGGGTATATACAGCAACACAAACACTTTACAAAACCAACCACAAATATCAACAAGAGCTTCTCGGATAGCTGTAAATTTAGCGAAATATCTCAATCATCATACTATCTCAATTTCTCATGTTTTTCCAACGCACAAGCAAGGGATCCTACCAGGATGATTACTGATCTTCTAACCGACGACCCCCACTGTAGCTGTTCTAACCTGGAACTCAATAAAAATCAACAACCTGGAAACTATCACAAATGGTTCAATATTCCAAAACGAGGATACGACACATACTCGAAGAGGAAAATACATTGCTTACGGAGCACAGAAGACAAATTGTTCGGCTGTCGCTCCGAATGCCTAGGAGACTACACGGCCAAATAAGAACCACCAATCTCGCTTCCAGGACGCAGAGAAACCAGAAGTTGAGCCGTGATAGCCTCTTGACATGCATTACTACCTAGTAGTACAGTTTTTACCTAATTGGGTATTTGCTACCCTAGGCAATCCCCATGTATTGACTATAAATAGACACAGGTAGTATTTCTCTTCTCCCCAGATATCCACGTTGCGAAATACGAGTATCGGAATAACAAGTGTGGCTGTGAAGGGCTGAGCTCGATGGTAGGGTAAGGGCGGCGGGAATTAACTGTGAGGTTGTTTGACACTATGAAAGCAATGAAACAGAGTGGCTGTGTCCCGGCCATGCGTAGCGGGCCGGGAAGAGAAGAGCCAATTCATGCCAAGCCGGTCTACGGCGGTTAAGCATAGAAATATTCTTCCAACAAACCTAGCAAGAGAAGGCGCCGTTTCGAAAGGATATCTAATAAGCTACAGAGTGCTTGCATTGGCGATTATGCCGCTTCGACGATCCTGGCCCGTTTGCCTTGACTAAGGTAGACAGATTCAAGACTCAACTCCACCAAACCAAACCAAACCCTAGCCCCCTCTACTGTATGAGTTCACATTCAATTGACAGAATCTCTGCCCGTTGGTACACCCAAAAACAATTGAAAACGGGCAGCCCGTATGATAAGATGGACATGTGCTGACAGAATCCTACACGTTGATTGTGATTGCGGGCCAGTATTGGCTAGAGAGAAAAACTCGACCCTGGGCGCAGTTACGCAAACACAGGACAGGCTGCGTCATCGCCTACGAGGCCGAGCCCACTTCAGCCGCGCCCGAAAGATGCGATAAAAGCAACGGCTCTCTACAATTTCCATAGAGATAGAAGCAGAAGAAAGAAGATACAACCGAATTGACTGAGATCTACACTGTTTGAAGCCTCTTTGCATATTTTTCCACCGTGATCAGTGAAGGAAATCGACATCCCGAGAGCCGGATACACACAGAAAAGAGAGTAAAGACGGCAACCAAAGACGCTTCACAAGAGGCCTCCTTTCCTCTTTAGTACAACCCCGCGACGACGGAAAAACACAGCACTCGGCCGCAATACGGCATCATGGACGGCCGCTCAATCAGCTCCCTCACAACGCTATGCTCAGGGATATCGCAGCGGGCAATCTCTGGTGCCTCTGAAATCCAATCTCTAGTTGGGGGACTGGACTCAAGCCGGCAAAACGTTTCACAGCTGCTGTCGTCGTTGGCCAGCGCGCTGCAAGAGCTCAGTCAATGGACTACGAAATTGGAGAATTGCCTCGTCGCCTCGACGGTGGCTATACTGGTGCAGGATGGGTTCAAGGACCTTTTGACTAGCTGCGATGGGACAATGACGGTGCTGCACAAGCAATTGATGCGGCTGCAGTCGGACAATGTTGAGAGAATCAATATTGACTTCTTGGTGGTGTATTATCAAACGATCAAGGCGAATATCAGTCTTTTGGAATCCATGGTCGATGTTGTCCAAACGTAGGCTGAATCTCGCAATGCCACAAGTGAGTGTGCTTTGAGCTGACCTTTTGACAGAGACGACAAAGTCGAGCAGGAAGACAGGTTCTCACGATTAAAGTCAAACGACCTCATAGTCGTGGTAGAGACTGTATCCGAAACATCAGCAGGGCAAAAGAACATCTTACTAGACGTAGGAGAATCACAAGCATCTGGAAGCAACAGCACTTCAAATGCACCAAAGGATGCCCATGAAGAAGAAGAAGACGAATCTGCTGAACCACCTCCATACTCCCCTCAAGTCGAAGCCGAAGCTGAACCCGCAACCGAAGCTCAAGCTGAGGCACCGTCCTCAAGTCCTCAGCCCTCCGGAATCTCATGGGGCTCAGTATTCAGGAACTCGTTCAAGGCGATAGCCAATACGCTTGTCCCACAGCCTGGCCCTTTTGTCTCTGCTCTGTGCCAAGCCGCCTCCATTGGCGACATCCAGCAAATCGCTGGCTTCCTCACCCAAGGCGCCAACATCAACGGCCGCAACGAGAACGGCAAGAATGCCCTGCAGTGCGCCATCTTGGCTGACCAAGAAGACGCCGCCCGTCTGCTTCTGGCGTCGGGAGCGAGCACTTCTGGCTCCGGGTGGTCGGGCATGCCGCCGCTGTTTCTCGCAGCCTCGGTAGGCAACATCAATTCAGCCAAGATGTTTCTTGGTAGAGGAGCGAGCATCGACGAAAAGAGCACGTCTGGCCAGTATTACTTTGTCGATGTTGTTTTGTCCGGCAACTTGGACGGCATCCGGTTCCTCCTAGAGCAGGGCTGCAGCGCAAATACAAAGAACATAAGCGGCGAAGCCGTCATTGCAAATGCCGTACGGAAGAAGCAGATGGCCCTCGTGGAGCTGCTTTTCGAATTCGGAGCAAAAATCAAGTCCACCGACGTCTCCGGCCGCAATCTTCTAGCCGTGGCTCTCGACAAGAAGGATTATGAAATGGCAGAGCTGCTTCTTAAAAAGGGCGCAAAGCCCAGCGCCAAGAATCTCTCGGGCATGCCATTGCTGGTAGATGAGATTAACAACAGGCGGCTCAAGACGGCCAAGCTGCTTCTTGACTGGGGCGCAGATCCCAACACCAAGGACTGGCACTCGCAGCCAGTCTTGCTTATCGTCATTAAGAGCTCCAAGATAGCCGCCGAGGACAAGATCGACATGGTCCGCCAACTCTTCGCCAAGGGGGCCAAGGCAGACGTGAAAGACTGCTTCAGCAAGACTCCCGCAATCTGCTATGCCGTGGAAGCTGGTATATCAGAAATCATCTCCCTCATGCTACAGAACGGAGCCAAGACGACGGCGACGATGCAAAACGGCGATTCTCTGCTCAAGTATGCCATCGACCACGGGCGAAAAGATCTCACCGAGGCGCTCCTCCACTACGGAGCAGATCCAAATTACAGCGTCGGAGACAACGGTGTCAAGCCGGTGGTACAGGCACTTGTGAAACAGGATTTGGATATGGTACGTCTGCTCCGGGAAGCTGGAGCTGATGTAAATGGGCAAGAGGTGCAAGATGTTGCGAGGGCATTGGCCAGGGCTGAGGTCTACGAGGCACTGGGGATGCCGGCTCCCATCGAGGGAGACCCTCCAAACTACGACACCGCGATGAAGAACTAAACAATAAATTGGAATCAAAGGAATATTTTCATTCGGTTTGGTCAAGCGTACATATTTTATTAAAATTGGATCAGCATAGCGTGTTATATCATCTCTTTATTCATGTCTTCTTGAACGCCGTATTCTACCGTAATTATGCGTCTATCCAAAAGCCAGGCTTGATCTCTCTACTAAAATACAACTCTGAATACGAGGAAAAACAAAATAAACAAAAACAGAGTGCCACCATAATGCTCCGCTCACAAACCACTAATAACCTGCTTCAACCACCACGAATGGATCCGCGCATCATTCGTCAATTCCGGATGAAAGCTCGTCCCCATAATCGAGCCCTGACGAACCGCAATGATATCCCCAGCATCACCCTTCGTAACAGCAAGCGAAAGACCAGCCTTTGCCCTTTCGACTCGGTTCGCAAGTCTAGCCAAGACTTCAACCTCCGGCCCGTCGCCGTGGGGAAGCACCTCCTCCACCACGGGGGCGCGGATGAAGATGCCGGGGAATTGGTCAGGGTTGCTGCTGCCTTCGCCAGAAAGGAAGGGCAGGTCGACGGGGGTAGCGAAGCTCTCCATCTGGCGGCCAAAGTGGTTGCGGTGGACGCGGACGCTGAGACCGCCGATGAGGGCCTGGCCGCCCTTTTTGGTGCCGTTGGCTTCGTCGCAGAGGAGGATGAGGCCGGCGCATGTTCCCCAGACAGGTTTCTTCTGGACTCTAGTTTCTTTGGTTAGTATGATATAGTATAAGAAGTTTTGACAATAGTGCAAGGACAGTCTTACTTTACGAAATCACGCAATGGCTCCAACAAGCCTGACTGCTGAGCAACAAAGGAGATGGTAGTGCTCTCACCACCGGGGATCACCAGGGCATCGCATCTGGCGAGTTCCTGGACGGTGCGCACCTCGATAGCTTTAAACGTGAAATCTTCGGATACAATACCCGCGGCAGCCCTGTTGAGCAGCTCAATGTGCTCAGCGAAGCCACCTTGAAGGGCCAAGACGCCAACTGTGAGGGCCATCATTTTCGGGAGAGGAAGATGAAGCTAATAATAAGGACGATAGGGGAGGTGAAGGGTGTTATGCATGCATGTGAAAGTTGATTTTTAAGAGTTGCTTGTTGCAAGTATCTTTTTATCGCCCGGCTGACATTGACTTGTGAGGTTGAGGGACTGATAATGATAAGACAAGGCGCCGGTAGCCGGACTGGCGAATGAATTTTTTGGTGGTGGCGGGGTGACAAAGATGGTGGCGTGAACCCCAGGTCTTTGGGTCAAAGTACCGCCTTTGTATTCATGCACAGTAGAACACAGATTGCCGGTACATGTAGTCTAGTTGTTACTTGAAGAGAAATTACAAGCATGTGGCTCAGTCTAAGTCGAAATAAGCAATACCTGTGGTCATGAGTTGCACATGTTCTGAATCTAGCATCCCACGGGTATCAATTGGCTAATCAGTGAGGGCGGGCTATCGACGGCAAGCAGCGGTGCCTTTTGTGCAGTACACATCAAGTACATACATGTCGTTGAAAGAAGAATGGCAGTGGATAGGCCCCTACTGTAGCATCGAAACCGCCGGAAGACTGGACTCATGCATGGCCTGGGATCGATAATATGACACGCCATGTCACTCCCCTCGCTAGCTCTGCATCTTGTCTTCGTCTAAAGGGCGCCGGTACATGTATGATGGGGTTCTGCTTTGCTTGTGCTGCTCCGCCATCGGGATGTTTCGGGGCTCTTCCAGGCGGGATTTCCTGATTTCGACATGTCGTTGCGTCTGCTTGATAATACGAGTATGAATAAAAAGAGTTTCGAGTTGGCCTCCGCCTCGTATGACCCGAGATGTACTTACATGAGCTGCAACTCCGGAGATGAAAGATGCAAATCAAAAGGCTCGCAAGCACCTGCAAGCTGCAAATGTGCTACAGTAGGGCAACGGGTCCCCCTTTGGCGCCGCATCGACCTGCATGAGGCGCCCCGGAGTCGCCCAAAGAGGCCAAGCCCCAGCTGCACCGCGTCAAGCCCAAGGTGACCGGTGGTCCGGAATCAAAGTTGAATGGCCTGTTCCAGTCAAGCCTGCGCTGTTCCGGCCATCTTGGATTTATGACCAGCAACTGAGATCTCGGGGGGTTCAATGGCGTGCCGCTAGAGGCTCTGACGGCACTGGGACAGGCTTCTAGACGGCCTTTGATGATGTGGTGGTTAATAGATGGCCCGCCTGTTACGTGATGGCTCTGCAAGCGGGAGACTGTTGCCATCTGTGTTGTATGTCTTGGTGGTTTCGCCCTCCGATGACATGTTCGACTACTGATCTCTGTACGATCACTCAGCCTACATTCTAACGAGAGATGAGTATTGACTTTCAACCCATCCATACAACAAAAGAACTGCATGTACTTTTTGATTTCCCGATGCTTGCCGCCACGCCCAGCCAACTACATGCATTTGTCCCACCCCTGTACATAACCGTTTACTTTCATCATCTTCACCTCTGCTCTCTGCCTCGTCTCCTTCCCCCGCTTCGCTGCATGTCTGTCCCAAGGCTACGGCCGGCATCCAAGATTGCACATGCGGCATCTCCAGCAAAAAAAGAGTCGCAAAAAATCCCCATCCCGGCTCCGTTTTCGCTTGCTCCGCAAAGGAATGCGCGGCGCCCGCCTCCGCCATGCATCTGCTAGTGTCGACGGGCCTGGTAGCGAGAAGCATGTGCCGATGTACTCCGTGTGTACCTACTAGGAACGCTACTAAGTTTGTAAGTAAGAGCCAAAGGTTCTAAGGCGAGGTACTTTGTAATATTCGTAATTTTTTTTTCTTGGCTGCTCCGTAAGATTATACGGAGTACTTTGGTGACTGCTAGTTGAATAAATTGACTCAACTTTTTTGTTCCTTGTTGCCCCACTGCCGCCAGTTCCCGGATTGCCCCTCATATATCGAAGGCATCGCCAACCTGAACACAGAACTTCTTGTCCAGACTTGCAAACCACTCAATTCGATTCCTTGATACCCTTGGGACAACTCTACTTGTTTGTGCAAATCCTATACCCATGAGACTCTCTGAAGTACTCCTTAAAGTCTTGTTGTACTAACCATCATCCTCTTCTACCCCTCCAGGTTCTCTCCAAACTTACCCCTCCAAATACCATCATCACCATCACCATGACCAACGACGCCTCTACCAACGGCTCTGCTGCCGCCCCCGCGACCACCTTCGCCCTCAAGGCCGGTCTCGCCCAGATGCTCAAGGGCGGCGTCATCATGGACGTCACCAACGCCGAGCAGGCCCGCATCGCCGAAGAAGCTGGTGCCTGCGCCGTCATGGCCCTCGAGCGAGTCCCCGCCGATATCCGCAAGGACGGCGGCGTCGCCCGCATGTCCGACCCTGCCATGATCAAGGAGATCCAGGACGCCGTCACCATCCCCGTCATGGCCAAGGCTCGCATCGGCCACTTCGTCGAGTGCCAGATCCTCGAGGCCCTGGGCGTCGACTACATTGACGAGTCCGAGGTCCTGACGCCCGCCGACGACGAGAGCCACGTCGAGAAGAGCCCCTTTGGCGTGCCCTTTGTCTGCGGCTGCCGTAACCTGGGCGAGGCCCTGCGCCGTATTGCCGAGGGCGCTGCCATGATCCGAACCAAGGGCGAGGCCGGCACCGGTGACGTTGTCGAGGCCGTCCGCCACATGAAGACTGTCAACAGGGACATTGCCCAGGCAAAGGCTGCTCTTGCCGAGGGCGGTATTGTTCGTCTTCGTGAGCTTGCTCGTAAGCTCGAGGTTGACGTCGAGCTGCTGCGCCAGACTGCTGAGCTGGGCCGTCTCCCCGTCGTCAACTTCGCCGCCGGTGGTGTTGCTACGCCTGCTGATGCTGCTCTCATGATGCAACTTGGCTGTGACGGTGTCTTCGTCGGTAGCGGTATCTTCAAGTCTGGCGACCCTGCCAAGCGAGCCAAGGCCATTGTCCGCGCCGTCACTCACTTCCGTGACCCCAAGGTCCTTGCTGAGTGCAGCACCGGACTTGGTGAGGCCATGGTTGGCATCAACTGCGATGCCATGAAGCCCGAGGAGAAGCTTGCCGGCCGTGGCTGGTAAACCATTCTATTATATGATTTAGCAAGGGAAGGCAAGAGGAGGAAAAGCAAAGTGTGGTGTATAAAAAGGGAAGAGACAGACAGAGGAGGAAAAAGAGACTGGCACAGAGCCTCAAAATGTATCTATTCTACTGTTGGATTTGGCGTTGTGGACTTTTTGTCGCTTTGGGGTGGCACTTAACATGCTGAACATCAAAATTCTGAAGATGCCGTCAGGATATGCAACCTATTGAGGATTATACAGCATAGCACGAAATCTACATTGACTTTTTTTGCAACTGATTTCTCTCCCCGGGTCAGGGTTGGGTTTCTCTATAAAACTGAAGCCCTGGCAAGAAGTAGGCCGTCAAAGTGAGAGGGGAGACAAAACTGCCCGCTGCCAGCTGGCCGTACTTCCACCCACGCAGTCCATCATGCGCAGGTCAACATTTCCCCCCTTAACTTAACTCAACGCGACTTGACAATGCGAGTGGTCATGCTTTTTATTCTTCTTTGCATCAAGCTCGGGTTCCCCGAATTCTTCAAGTTCTACGAGTTTCTCAAGAACCGCTTTCAACCTTTCCGCCGCACTCCCAAGCGCAAGAGGTGTGTCTGCTCTCATCCCTACCGTGCTTTTTCTTTCTAATTTTACTCCTTTTTGCGTTTCTGTGCCCCTTCTTGCTCTTGTTTTTTCCCTTCTCTTTTGGAGAATCTTGGTGTGAGGAAGTTGAGGAATCCCACTCTCCCTCGTCAAAACATATCTCTTCCATCTTGATATGTTCTTCTCCCTTCTGGGCAGACTCTTCATCCTCTTTCTTAACATGCTTTTCATCTGGCTTATCAACATCCTCGTGCTTCTTTTCGAGCTTTTACTCTGGCTTCTCGATTCCTTCTAGCTAATCCTTCCACCATCAGCAAGAAGACCAAGACTGTTCGCTTCGCTGAGCCGAAAAAGAACGTCCGCGTCGTCTACCAAGCATTCTCGCGATATTTCTAAACCCAAAGACCTGCTCCTACGCTCCTTAGGGACGACAACTCAAGGTTTGTGCATCCCCATCTCGTCTTTGAAGCCTTGGAAACTAACTCGTTTCAAACCTAGATTTGTTTCCAGTTCTACCAAAGCACCTCTTCGTCAACAATGAGATTCTACAATCGCACCGCGGAGCTCGAGTACTACCGCAACGGCATGCGTAACAACCCACCCACCGATACCGAGATGTGGGCTTCTTTGTTCATTGTATGCTCCTTCATCAGCGTCATCATCGTCTGCATCATGTTACCGCATGGAACCTGGTTCCAGTGCGTCTCTGGAGCAATCTTGCTCTATCTCTTCTGCCAGGTTGTGGTTAGCTATGTTGACTGCGAGTAACGCGAGTTTGGGATGGAGGATACTCTCTTTCGCTGCTGGTAACCCCAGCATCAATCTGCGATTGAGTGTTTGCTAAATGTTTTTTTTGGGGGGGGGGGGGGGGGATTCGGATCTGGGAACGGGATTTTATGCAGTTGATTTAATACAATCTGCTTAACATAATATCGTGACTGCTTTCTTTCCTTTGTGACTAAACGCACCCGTAACTCCCTCCTCTCCTTTTGTACCGTTGAGCTCCTGGTTTGCGGCCTTGGATGCTCGTTTCTCGATGCAATTTGGGTCTTTGGAAGCATGAAATTTTATCCATTAGCTCTGACATCGAAGTTGAGAGCATCTATCGACCATAGTCAAAGCATTTTGCTATCACGAAAGAAGCATTGCTGTCATTCTCATGTTCCGTCCCATAACTGTCTCTCGCGGTCCAAGATAATTCTCCCTTCGCTCCTCCACATTGCCTTTTCCCAAGCATGCTTTTCGCTTGCGTAGTTTGTTTGAGCATACCGCCAGTACTGAAGTCGGAGACGACATGGTTGCCGAATTTACTTCTGGCCTAATCGCGATGTTTGTTGAACTTGTTACCTGGGTAGAGCGCATTGAGCAGAACCTACTTGGCCCACGAGTAAGGGTAGACATTATTGCGATATGCGCGGTGATTAGAGGGCTTGGTCAAGGTGCTCTGATAGATGACGAACTATCCGTTGCAAGTCCACAAAAGCCGCATGTGCTCATCGCTCGGCAAGCGGTCTCTAGGGGGCCTGGTCCCATCTTCGGTGGTCGTGCTGGGCTCTCTGGGAGGGGGGTTGCCGCCGGGGGCTCGCAGCTCTACGAGCTGTATTTGCAAGGAGTCTTCTCCTGTCGAGGTTCTTGATATATCCGTCTTGTTCCGCCAAAGTCATATTCGTTGCCTGTCTGTGATAGAATCTTACGGCGGCGACGCCGTTTGCGTATTGTCCATGCGAAGTCGCATTACGAGCGGTAGCACCATAGTTCGAGATCAGAATTTGCTTGACACAATTCACTTTGAGTAGTAACTGCGGGATATTAGCGTTGATCGGGCGGACAAATTCTGCCATGTTGTCGGAGGCTGAGAGATCGCGACCTATTGCTCGCTCGTCTTCACTTTCACGCGCGAATAGTAGGGACTGTCAATTTTGTTCTGCTGCTCAAACGAATTTTGGAAAACTTATGCATTACCTTTATTAATTATTTGCTGTGGTCCTATATGAATACAATATGAAATCGAGAATCTACACTGGAACAAAGTTTTGCGTCCAAATCAGAGATGACTTTCACTGTCGATATCGGGGGCAAGGCTGAATATCGAAGACGAGGCTGAACTTCGAAGCAAGGTTGAATTTCCAGACAAAATTCTGCCAGAGAATATTTTTCTTTTGAATACAATGCAGACCAGCCATATTTCTGCTCTTATGGATACACACAGGGGTAGAACTTCTCTCTACAATTCTAGGGCAAATGTCACACGAGATGGAGGCACAAGAAGAAAGTTGTTTTGAAAGTTCTTTTGCAATATCTATTCTAGATGTTTCCACCACCTCAATTCCATGCGCCCTATCGAAGAGAAGTAGTCAGCAAACGGTAACTTGAAGTTCAAGTCTAGCAAATGTCATTGAGAAAATTTATGGTCAGAGTCCCCTTCCTGCACTCATTTTGATGTCGTGCTTTTGGTTGTCATCATGCCATAGTTGTGGAAAAAAAGAGAAAAGAATACTCACTGAGATGATTGGCTTGAAGGGCGGAATGTTGAAGTAGGTATCTGTCAATGAACGAGCTGGAAAATCAGTCAGCCACATGAACACTGGATAGTGCATTAGAAAAGAAAAGCAACAAGACGTCGGTCAGAAGAACCATGTATTTCTGTGATAATAGGTGCGTTAGCAAGCAACTCTACGCAGGCACACATTCATCGATGGTGCGACTCTATTTGTCATCACTCCGGAAAAAAAAAAAAAGAGAGAGAGAGAGAGAGAGAGAACACACTTACCAGAGAGGCTTTGAATGGTGATGGCTTCTGTAGACTCCTAACGCAGAAAAGAAGTCAGCGATCAGGAAGAGAAGATCAAGTCAGAAAATTTCATCGAGAAACTTTTCTGGTCAGAAGAACCCTAATGTCACCATCTTATATTGTGTTCGTGATTGTAATCATCCCATATCGAAGAAAGGAGGGAGGGAGAAACCGACCGTAAATGATTGAGGGAGGCAATTGCGTAGAGCCCTGCCCAAAGAAAGTGGTTAGTATAGAGATCATCAAGAGAGAACTGAGAAAGAAATGTTGAGAAATCATGGTCAGAAGAACCCTAATGTCACCATCTTATATTGTGTTCTTGTTTGTAATCATCCCATGACATAGAAAACAAAAGCGACTTACCATAAAGCAATGTGACAAAGGAAGAGAGATCTTGAATTCAGAAGCCCTAGTCCAGAAGGGTGGCCAGCGGACAGATCCAAAGGGTAAAATTAAAAGGAAAAGGAAAAGGAGTTGGAGGAAGTTCGTATGGTCATAGCAAGTTCAACACCTTGAAGTGTTGCTCAAATCGCACTCACTGTGTGATCGTGCTTGAGGAATGTAATCATTCCATACGTGTAAAGTGGTGGGAGGATAGGAGTGAGGAGCTGGGGTGGGGGAGAGGAGCGCACCAGAATTCGAAATAAAAACCTCATTTGACGAGCCCTGTTTCAGAAAAGAGATCAGCCATCAGAACAAGACAGATAAAGTCAGAAAATGGAATCAAGCCGATCATGGTCAGAAGAACCCTGGCAATTTTGGCACTCATTGGTATCGTAGTTGTACTGTTGTACATTGCTTTCTAATCACTCCATAAAGAAAAAAAGAAGAAGTGGAAAAGCAAAAGACTTACTATAAGTGCCCAGTACAAGGGAGAGAAAGGAATGCCTATTAAAGACAAGTTAGTGAGTGTACAAAAGAAGGGAAGAGTTCCTACTAAAGACAAGTCAGTGAGTATACAAAAGACGGGGGGAGGGGAGGGGAGGAGGAGAGGAGAGGAGGATAGGAGAGGAGGATAGGTCAAAAGATGGGAGGAGCTCCTGCGAAAGACAAGTCAGTGAGTAAACAAAAGAGGGGGAGGGGAGGGGAGGAGGATAGGTCAAAAGGGGAGAGTTTCTACTAAAGACAAGTCAGTGAGTATACAAAAGAAGGGGAGGAGGATAGGTTAGTATAGTCGCTCAGAGTTGAATTTTTCTTTCATGGTCTGCTTTAAACAAACTCGAAAGACTACCGGACTGACTCATCATTGCGACTCCGACAGGAACAGAGAACTGAAGCCAGACCAAGTGTTTTCATCAATGGCCGACATGAAAATATGGAATGGTCTTTGTGTGGCCTCTCCAACACACAGAGCACAGGTGAAAGAGAAACAGCTGAAGCGAGAGGCTAGAGTGAATCAATTTCGGCGTCAGACTCAAAATTTTTGATTCCATCGCTGACTTGCAGCCGGAATGAACCCTATGTCATCATCCTGAGTGTGTATGTATTGGGAAAAGGAAACGCAAAGAGAAAAGAGGACCCCCAGACGAACAGAAATGCAGAGTACTTTCTCTTCTTCAAACACACAGAGCACAAGTGAAAAAGAAACAGCTGAAGCGAGAGGCTAGAGTGAATCAATTTCGGCGTCAGACTGGAATTTTTGATTCCATTGCCTTTGGAGCTGGAACGAACCCTAAGTCATCATCCTAAGTGTGTATGTGTTGAAGAGAGAAAAGGTAAAAAGAAGAGCGAAGATGGGAAAGAGAAGGCGAAGAGAAAAAGCAAAGAAGAAAGTGAGGAGGTGTAGGAATTTCAGATGTGCTTCTTCCAGCAGACACTGGCACAAAGAAGAAAGAATCGCCAACAAGCGAGAGGCCAGAGTGATTCAATCAACGTCAGACTCAAATATTTTTTCCCATTGCTGACACGCAGCTGGGAACGGAACCCATAGTCATCACTCCATGTGACCAGTGTCTGGGTTGAAGCGAAATGTGGTAGGAGGATAGGAAGGAAGAGTCAACAGAAAGAAAGCAAAAAGCAAAAACAAAAAACAAAAACAAGTGATGTGGGAAATTGAGGGTGGAGGGAATGCGAATGTGTCCTTGGCACACACACAAGCACAAAAAAGAAAGACCCGATGGATCGATCAATGTCAGACTCCGTATTTTTACTCCATTACTGACTTGCAGTTGGAATATGGAACCCTAAGTCATCACGCCATGCGTGTGTGTGTGTGTTGGACTGGGGTGGGAAATAGAGATACAGTGGGAAGTGAACAGAAAGAAGGAAGAAGAAAAAAGAAAAAGGAGGAAAACCGGGAAATTCGGGACTGGAGACGAACAAGATCTTGCTCCGTTTGTCTCTCCAGCACCCACAGACACAATAAAGAAGGAGCAACAGAAGCGAGAGGCTAGAGTGCTTCAATCAGTGTCAGACAATATTTTCATTCCATAACTGACGTGCAGTCGGAACTAGAACCCTGGTCATCACTCGATGTGTGTGTGTGTGCTACGAAAAGAAAACAGAAAGCAAGAAGTAGAGGAAGCAAATGGGAGGGGAAGAGGAAGAATGAGTGGTACAAGAGCAAGAGGAGGAAGGGGAAAAAAGAATCGCAAAGCGGGAGAAAAGAAGAAAAGAGGAAGATAGGAAGAAAATCTAGAAACCCCCGACCGCAACCAGAACAACTGAAAGTTGAACTGTCCCTCAGACAGAGTATTTGATTCCATTTGCTGACAGGCAGCTGGAAAAGAACCCTTTTGTCATCATTGGGAAGTTGGGTGGAGAGAAGAAAAGTGAGACGGTAGGAAAATTGAAAACATACCTGAAAGATGAAATTGAAATACGGGAGAAGAAGGGATCAAAGGTCACTGGGGAAGTGGAAGTCGAAATTGGAAAATGGGACTTACGATAGAGACGTGGATGATGGATGATGGAAGCTAGAGGTGAAAGATGGAAGTGGAAGATGGAAGATGGAGGTGGGAGATGGAGGTGGAAATGAGAGGTTGAAGATGGAAGTGAGAGGTGGAAGTGAGAGGTGGAAGTGAGAGGTGGAAGTGGAAGGTGGAAGTGGAAGGTGGAAGTGGAAGGTGGAAGGTGGAAGATGGAAGATGGAAGATGGAAGATAGAGATGGGAGGTAGAGATGGGAGATGGAAGTGGGAGGTGGCAGTCAAACTTGAGAGAGAAGTTGGAGCAGGCAAACAGAATTGGAACTGGGACTGGGATTGAAATTGAAATTGAATTTGAAGATAGAGATAGTGGCCCAAAAAAGAGAGGAGCGACAAAGAAGAAAGAAAGAAAGAAGGGAGAGGGAAGAAGAAGAGGAGGAGGAGGAGGAAAAGAGAGAGAGGGAAAAAAAGTAAAAAAGAAATCGCGGGATCATATCAAAGGTATCGTCAAAGGTAGAGCTCATCCTGCAGAACAGTCAGAGCTCATTACGAAGAACCCTTTTCTAATCATTTTCCCTTTGGTCAAAAATTGAAAAAAAGAAAAGCTGCTCCCTGTTTCCTCTTCCCATCTGCATAACCAAAGCAAGATGAGAAGAGGAAGTCAGTAGTCAGTGGTCTCCAAAACGGTTCTGAAAAAGAAAGGAAAAGACAAAGGAAATGACTTACCTGGGGACTTACCTGAAATCCGGGATGAAGAAAGGAGGAAAAGAAAAAAGAAGAGAGAGCGGGAGAAGACGAGCTTCAAGTAGTTGTGGAAAACGGAGGAGTGGAGCCCTACTGATCTGGCTGTCAGGTGCAGGCCAAAAGTGAGAAATGGAAAATCAACACCTGCAGCACGCTCTGGCCTATGAGAATTCAGGATCACTGCTGTCACGTAGGCAACGAGAGAACAAACGCGTGACCCGGAGACTTTACAACTGGGGCCACGGGTATCAGGTCATGCAGAAGTGAAGCTTGGGGGGGCCCCCTCGATCGATCATTGGCAGATCTCGAGGAGGAGAGGGGCACTCAGGAGATGAGGCTCCGTAGGCAAGCGAGAAAGTGAATTGAAGCTGAAGCCCGTTGCGTTGTGATGTTGTTGCCTGCCCTTGAGAATTGGGAGGTGGCATAGGGGGGACTGGTGTAGTGGGATGTGAGGCTGCTGTCGAGGGGAATTGGGGGCATCAATGGGTATGGTGATATTGGGTACGAGTTGATATCCAGAGTTGACGATGCTGTAGATGTGTAGAGCAGTAGACGGTAATGCAGTTTTGATATTATGGTCATGTGTGTCATCCATGTAGAATTAATCATTGTGCAGTTGTTGAATTTGATATATCGTTTGAATCTGTAGTGTGGTGGCCGCTGTAGAGACCACCTGGAGCGAGTGTGCACTGCACTACTACGGGACTCCTTTGCAGGTGAAGCTATTCCCAGTCCCCAGCGTAGAGATTCAATGTCCAAATTGTGTAGTTCATTACCACCGATACTGAAAAAGTTTCTATCAAGATCGGGAAAAGACTCTTGTTTGGTTTACCCCTTTTTTTTTCTCCCGTATGGTAGCATATTGGAGTGTTCTCCAATATCCATGCGACCGGTACACCTTGAGAAATGGCAGAGTCTCTCTACAGAATTGCTGGATCAATCAGCGAACAGATAGTAGTAGATTCAAGTTCACCGGGGGAAAAAAGTATTATGATTCTATGGGAGTATCTACTGCGAAATGTTTCGTCGCAGTCTCATCACGTTGAACTGGTGGCTGTAGTCTATTCCCGACCCATAACTCTCCAAGGGTGTATCCCTGCTAGTACTCTCCACAATCCAGATCTCCAACGGTAATCGATCGAGCTAAATGGAGGCTCCCTCAAGAAAAAAGGATATTACTGTGCTTCGAATGGGGTGGCGCGAAACTCCTGCTTGGATTGTCGGGCTACCCTCGATCCAGATTCGAAACCCAAGAGGAAAATCACTAGACAATGGGACTGTGCCATTCGCTGCCCCTTCTTGGCCATGTTTTCGAAATATCGAGCCACCAAAGCCCAGTCAAGGGGAGTTGGATTGGACAGAATCATGATGTCGTCAGATCTTCAGGATGAATACAATGTAGCTTGCGATGTAATTCTCGTCGCAAGAAGTAAACCCAGCATCAGAACCACAGATTGGGAACAAAACACTGCGTAAATTTGAAAATATGAAAAATCAAATACGAGTGGTCTCCTCAATCTTTCCTTGCCCATGTCCTACAGGTGGTGCGCCATGAGCAATTGCCTGTCTACAAGTTCCCCGTCTTTCCTTTGAATCTTCAAATGCCCATCGACACGTAAAACACTCCTCGCGGAACATCGAAAGAATTGCCTAGAAATAGAATCGAGTATGGGAAGAAAGTGTGCTTCGGCTTCCCTGTGGGATCGGTTCGAAGAATCGAGCGTCGGTATTCGTCTAATCGCCTTCGAGAAACTAGAATACCAGGGGAACCAGCATCTTTCAGGCTTCAAAAAATGACCACGAGCATCTGGTACTCCAAAGTTCCATACCTATACCTTAGCGACCGTAGTTTGAATATTGGGCTATATTACCCTGGAGCGTCGAGTCCTCCTCCAAAGGCGGCGTTGAACTTTGCCAGAGAAATAGCATTTGGCTTCGAGAAAGATTGATGATGAATGCATAGAAATCATAAATATAAACATTCCCATTCATCCATGAACGAGATTCAATATTGATTGCTCAAAGAAGCTGGTAACTGCAAAGTGTCTCGGCTGAGTGCGTTACCATTGCATATGGGGATTTGACTAAGGCTCAAATGCCACCACTTTACTTTACCTGTCTGGCTCCTCATACAATCCTGCCTAGGTAGAAAATGCTTTCCTTTTTCAAAAGAGTTCATTCCAATGTTTTCTTGCTCTCAGATGTGCCGTATGGTTATGTCTACCCAAGGAATTTGCCTAGAAGCCGTGGTACCGCAGCAAAATGGCTTTATTCGTTTCCTGCCGCATCGAAGGCTACTCAGCATCACAGGCAAATACACAGGAAGATTTTTCAGCTACTCGTTACTGATTACGCTTCGCTCTTTTTCTATTCGCAGCTGAGGCGCTTCGTTATGGAAAGGAGTGGTTTGTTTTCTTGCCTCGTTCTTGGCTACAAACGGCGTCTCTCAACTCCAATTTCTATGTGTCTGTGATTATTACAGGTATTGTCCCTCAAGATACTTCAGAGGATTTTGCTAATCATTTGCAGATACCATTTAGTCGATGCCTCTACCGAACTCTCGACCGTCGTACACAAGCACGCCGTATCTACCTAGAAGCCGAGAAGAGACTACCTTTCCGCTACCTACTCTTATTTCGAATGGACCATTTCCAGAACATCTTTACGACCTACAAACCGGCGGTATGTTATATTCACTCAGAGTCTAGCTTGGGCAAGCAGGGAGTGGAAATGACAAGAGAGGAGACCGTTAGATCGGTCGGATCAAATGTTGTGGGAGGAGTCAGGAGCCGGGTGTTCTACCCATCTAGTTGATATCAATACTCTCTTCGCTCAATATTATACAATGTCTTCTCCTCATTAAATTACTGTGGTAGAAGCGTTCGTTTGTATGGACTCGGATCCTTGATCAGATGTCGTAAAAATCCACTCCTTGACCCAGGGAGAAAGCGCCAAATCCATTCCCGAACGGCCTTCATATTCTCACCATTGCATTTTAATATGAAAGAGCCTTTGGACTCTCGTAGACAGTTTTGATGAACTTCGGGCGGCTACGCCAACGTAGCAGTTAGAGCCAGGCGAGCCATAAAATGCAGACTTCTGGTACTAGCCACGAGAACTATTTGGTTGATGGCAAGATAATCTAGATTGAAGCTACGCACAATAACTGGAACTTTCAAACTGGGAAATTAGACATAGAGCGAACTGCTACTCTTCTGTCCAGAGACCTGAAGTCTTGACTACATTTTCCAATCGATCTATCACGACATCACCAAGGCTTCGTCTGCCTCCCCGATTCCTCCAACTCCATACCCAAGCACCTACCACGACATCCTCAGGGCAGGTACTTGGGTACATCTGCATCTCCCTCATATTCCATATTAGGAAAACAGGTGGGCTACTGATTGTGAAAATAATTTTCGAAAAAGCTGCCAACTGCCTCTATTTTTCTCATTGGCTCGCTGCTTTTCTCGTAGATCAGATGAAAGTGGACCGTTCTCGGGGACTTTTGGTCAGAGTGTTTGGCTGCGGTGGCTGGGGGTGAAGAGCTCAGAGGGTAGGGAGGGAGACGTAGGTAGTGTTTGCGTTGCGGTGGGTTTGAGCGTAGGTCGAGTTTGATATTCTGTATGGCGATGGATACTCTAGAAGCCTTTGTGGTGGTGTCCCCCGTCTCGTAGCTGCTGGCGAACTCTCTGTTGTAGAACTTGGCTGTATTTCGAGGCATAGTTCAACAGGTCAGATATTACTCTTCTTCCTATATGATGATTCACTTGTACAAATGCATAGTGTTCCAGTAATTTGTGCGGCAGCTGGATATGTGACTTGGAGATTACTGCGTAGTATGGCTTCTGTGTTGCAGTCGACGCAAATCGAGACACTGGCGGCCACCAGGAGCCAAGCTGTCACTCGCCGATCCTGGAACGTAGAGCCACTGCAAGTTTCTCAATCCATCAGTTGTTCAGAAATTATTGTTCTACTTTCTATTAGGTGAGTCAAGAATTCTTCTCTTCGATGATTCACTTTCGGCATGTCGCTGCCCGTCCTAGCTACCAGGGGCCAAAAAGACGGCATACAAGCTTGGCGAGACGCAGAAGGCATCCGCCACCTGAAATCTATTCAGCGACACGGAAATGGCAGCCTGGACCACATTGCTTATAATTCTTTTGGTAAGTTTTTCAAATTTTGGACATACGTGATTAAAAACAGAAAATCCAGCGTAATGAGCATACTGGCAGCCTATCTTCTCTTTCGCCCGGCTACTTGCTTTGGCAAGCCGAACAAACGGCAGTCTCTGTAGACACAAACTTAAGCTCGTATTTGCGACCAGAGAGATCAATTTTTCCGAGCTTCTACGTAAGTCTGAGCCTATTACTGTCTCTATCTAGTCGCATCTGAGAGCAAATACAAAGATATAGGTTGGACCTCTTCTCTCTACTTCTACAGAACCGCCAGGACCCAAGCTACTAAGCAAATCGACAAAGTGCATTCTATTGCATTTGGCCCTCTATCTATGTTATTAACAAAGAGGAAAAGAAAAGGTCGGCTACTGCCTACGAAGGCCCGAAGACGATATCGTATGGGGCCCTTGCAAATTGGTTCCCTCATCTCGACAGCAGGCTCGATCGACGCAATCGCACAACTCTACTGTGGATGCCTGACCTCAATCTTGCTTTGATCTGTGAGCTTACTTGGAGAACATTTCCAGTGACTGTCATCTGATACAGCTTTACGAGAGCTTGCGGTGAAAAAGAAGTCCTACATACAGATGAGTCTTCCCGGAGAGCTAAGCTCTTTTTTCCTCAACTTTTTGTCCAGAGCTGATTTCTTTTTGCTGTTATGAATAGAGCCCGAGCATTTGCGAAAACAACTGAAGCCGACTGAGCGATAGCGATGATTGACACAAAGCGTCAACATATTGACATTGAACCTCTTCCCTGCCGTCAAAAGCGAAGCGTTTGAGAACACATCCCGACGCTTTTCCTATCCGTACCCACGATCGATACACCAGAACAATTCGAATCTGAGAGCATTCGCTATATAAGGTGCGTACTAGCAGAATGCCAGATACAAATACTTGGGAGTTTCAGCTGTTTGTTTGAACTGTTGCTGTAGAACTTTCGCTTTAGGCAGATCGTACCCTAAAGCCTGCAGTACAAGCATTGGAACATTGGCAATTTCTCATGCGAAAGCGCACGCCATTATCCACATTACAAAGTAGAGAATTATTTGTGGACATCAAAACGGCACTACCTTTACCAAGAGCAATCTGCGCCTCCAGAGACTCCCAAGATAAGTCGAACTTTCCTACCAGCGTTCTCTTTACCATGTTTTTGGCTGCAGTGGTACTGTTCTCCAGTTATCCCTGAGCGAACACTATCCGTCTTCCATCTACGAGAGAGAGTATCCCAAGGGACTCTGTTTGTTTTCACTGGTCGTGGCCGAAACCGTCTCGCTGAAAAATCTGTTGACCATTGAGATTTACTAGGTGGTCTTCAATCTGAATACGACCATATCGGCTATTATCTTGGTAATTTGAATTGCCTCCGAGTCCAGGGCTTACCAGTGCCTTCAGTTATTTGTTGAAGTCGTCGATATCACACAACTCATTGCTGTTTCGGTCAAGTTACTGACGTATTTATTCGCAGATGATTTTCCACTAGAAATCTCCAATTCTTCCACCGATCCTTCATACCAATCCTCTCAAAGGTCATAGCACTCCTTCACGAGTCATCTTCTACGATAAATAATCCAACCCAAATGCCAGAATACAATACGGAGCTCACAACGAAGATCAGATGGTTCCCTAGGTACTTACCTTAGAGTATGGCAATACACTTCTGGGGCCGAAACAAAAGATGTTACAACATAAGAAGCGAAGCGAAAACAATGGCAGTTGAACCAGTTTCTAACTGTCGTCCCGGAGGAGCTATGCCAAAGGCGGGCTTTCAAATGATTTGAAGAACAATGTGGTATGTTTGCCTCGGCCGTCTACTCTTTTCTATCATGTCTATAACTAACGTGTTTTTGCCTCGACAGTCCAATACTGCTCTCCGATCAAACCTCGAATCCTACGCAATCGAAAGCCCCAAATATCCACCAAAGTCATTGATGCTATATACAACCACATCCATAATCCAACCCATATTCTCGTCAATCCAACGAAATTCCATTCAGCAACTCGCTATGCTCCGTCTAAGAAAAACTCCACATCGTACAAAACTCCTTTTGAAGTAGATCAAATCCCCTCCTTCTTCACATTCGGCGGCCACCAAATCATCGGCGGAAACATCAACTCCTCCCCATACCCCTCATACACCTCCCACCCCAACGTCTTATACGTCTTCATCCCCTCCTCACTCGCCTCCAAATACGCCGGAATCCCCAACTCCGCACACCTATCCATCCCATACCTCACACACATCGTCGCCGCCCCCCGCCTCCTATACTCTGGATCCACGCACATGTAGCACAGCAGCGCAAACGGCCTTCCCTTCATGATCCTTCTCCGCAGAGCAATCTCCGGCTCCATGGTATCCAGGACAAGCTTCCTCTTCGCCGGATCCTCCACCCACTCCATGCGCAAAATGTAGTTTTCCACATTGTACTCCTCCTCAGTCCTCTCGCGGTCCCAAACGAACCACTCCGCGAACCCAACAATCTTTTCCTCTCCGGTAGTGGGATCTGTATACACGCACTTCACACCCGGCGACACTGAAGGGTATTTTTCAAGATGCTCCTTGTAACCACGCAAATGCCGCTCCGCGTTCAGCCTCCTCGTCTCCTCCGAATCAGGCCCTCCTCCAATAATGTCGAAATTGGGAAATGGCCCAAAGGCATTGAGGATGAGCTGCATACATCGCGGCATGTCCTCTTCTCGAGCAGGCTCGACACGGAATTGTCCTGGTGTGGATGGCATGGCTGTGTACTTTCTTCGCTGGACTCGAAATAGAATATCTTGAGTTTTACTGATCCCGCGAAGCCGTCGTAAAAACATGCTCATCAATTGTATGTTATACGCTATGGGTTCTTATAGGATTTTTATATAGAGCATCCAATACCTAATACTCCATTGCTGCTGAACACTGCTATTCGTCGGTAAGTTTCGCGCAAAGGATGCAGCCATAAGTGGGACGGACAGTGACTCCTCGCCGACGAGGCACCAATTTGTGATTGGCCCCAGATCAACTAGTCTTGGCCTCAATAAATGGTTCTGGCTAGGAAGAGTAGCATAACCCGTGATAGTGTCGCAGCAACGGAATTTCGGCACGGACTGTCGCAAAAGTTCCCTAGATGAAGAACATTCTTTTTTAACAATAGTCGGCACGTGTAAATTACGACCGCTGAGCAACATACAACAACCACAAGCAGCCATGCACAAGTTCAACAAAGGCAAGCGAAACAATATCCCCATCTAAATGCGCCGATATATTCTTCTCTATCTGTAATAATAGAGCAGCTATATATGCCAGTCCCCTTGCCATACAATCTCTTAACAGCTCGCTGGATACACCTACGGCTGCTACTTGCAAAAGGCTCCAAATCCAAATCAAGACTCCATGCATCGGAACGAGGAAAAAAAAATCCAAGTTGCCTAACGAGTGATGGAGGTACACAGGAAAGGAAATATGGAGAGAAGAGACACCCAAGGAAACTCCAGTAATGATTGAACATCCGCCGCTGCCCCAAGTCCAACGCGACAGGCAAACGAACGGTAACGACTGGAAAAGAAATTCAAGAAGTACAAAGAAAGAGAAGGAGATACAGAGTATCAGAGACATGGGAAAACAAAAGATAAGAGTACATAGGAAAAAAAGAAACAAGCCAAGAGAAATCCAGCTCCAGACATAATTTTATAATAGCAAATCGTTTTATGACCAGCGCAAATTCTTCATGACGAGAATTTCTGTTGCCGCTGTGCGCAAAGCCAGGCTTTTCATGGACAAAAGGAAAACATTATCGAAAGTAAGGAAGAGTTGAGAAGGAAAAAGGAAATAAAGTATAGGAAAGAAGTAGCACAACAGACAAATGCACACATCACAAAGTATGAGGCAATCACACGCAAACAAAGCACGGCATCAATTTTTGTTAGGGGAATCATAAAATCAAGCACGTAATCAAATTTGACTGGTGACAGTTCCCCAGAGAACTGAAATCTCCAACGCCGGTCGTGATTTGAGACTCAAGAAAATGGGGGGTGCATAGTGTCGTGTCAAAGCGCAGAGCAATGGTAATTTCAACGTGAGAAAAAATGACAAAAGACGACGTGCCCGAACGACGCAAATCAGTCCAACGCCCCAATGTTGCCCCAGGTCAGCCCATCAATCGGCTGTGAATAAGAAGAAAGGAGAGCATCAAATGAGAGTCGACAAAACCTTGTCCAGATCCCCGAGGCTGGTCAGAGCGACCAGCCGTCTCAATAGTGTCCGGCCGTCTCTTCAAACTTTACTACGCAAAATCAGCGGTCAGCCTCTCTGTGGTCTGTCTCCCAATGCGAGTCTTTCAATGTTCATTTCCTACCTGAGGGGGGACGGCGGGACCTGGGGGTCCTGAGGGGCCTTGGGGGCCCGGAGTAGGACCGCCAAAGTGGTGAGGGCCACCATATGGGTTAGGACCGGGGCCACCGTGAGCAGGACCGGGCATGCCCATGTAGTGAGGCGGAGGAGGAGCAGGGCGGTAGGGAGTGCCGACTCCAGAGTTGTTCTGAGATCGGCCCCAGCTGAGTCGCACTCGAGAGTTGCCAATGGGGTAGCCCTGCATCTGGTTGATGGCCATCTCGGCGGCGTGGCGGTGGACAAACTGGACGAAGCCGCAGCCCTTGCCAGGGGGGATCTTGACGTAGGTGATTTCTCCGAATCCCTGGAAGAAAGATCGAAGTTCGTCCTCCGTGACATAACCAGAAAGGCCGCCGACAAAAACAGTTGTGTTGTTGGGGTCGGTGAACTGGTTCATCTGAGTAGCTGGGTTGAAGCCGCCACCAGCACCGGCATTGCCGCCGTAGGGAAATCCTTGGACTCCTCCCCACATCTGCTGCTGAGGCATACCGCCGCCCATCATCGGACCGCCCTGGTGTCCGTGACCAAAGCCGTGGTTGCCACTGTAATACGAGATGGTCATGTTAGAGTCGGGTATTCTCAGTTTTAACTAGAGGACGGAGGAGTTGTCGAGCGTGTGTAGGTATAAGTGAAGAGTTGGGGCAAAGGAAAGAAGGGGGCTGGCAAAATGCGTGCACAAAAAGTTTTGGGCTGGTGCAACTTACCGATTCTTGGGAGTGGCAGTCGAGATCCTCATAGGACGGTTGCCGCAGTAGACTCCCTGCATTTCGACAAGAGCACGCTGTTGGTCGTTTTCGTCGGAGAAGCGCACGAAGCCGTAGCCGCGGCTCTGACCCGACATGGCATCCGTCATGATCTTGGCCGACTTGCACGAAGGGAAGCGAGCCTGGAAGAGAGAGACCAGAACATACTCGTTGACCTCGGGGCCGAGATCACCGACAAAGATGCTGTACTCGGGGCCGCGATCGTCGCTATCGTTGGTAGACATTAGAAACCAAATATTCAGCAGGAGCGAGAGTGATGATTAAAATTTCAAGGCAAGACAAGAAAAGCGTCAGGAGGAAAAAAAAATTAGGTGGCAAGACGCAAAAGTGCAATGGAGGAAGCCGTAACAGGGAGAGAAACAAAAATGAGGCAAGGCAGAAGCGGCAGATCGAAACTCTGCCTGAAGGTGGTGAAAAGGTAAATCCGAGGCGCCACGGTTACTGCCGCAAAAATGCGCATGTAGCGGAGAGGTACATGAGAAGCTGCAGTGGGGGAGGTACAAGCACAAGTACCTGCGCAAGGGGGAGAGAAAAGGTAGGGCAAGGCTGAGCACTGCAGAATTTCAAACAAAAACAAGCATCAGACGGACTTACCGTCGGTCAACCAGACCGCCGCCAGACGCCCAGTTCAGCTTGAATTGGCGGGAGCTGTTGGGCACAGGCGTTCCATTGAGGCCAAGCGCCTTGGTAGCGGCGTCGGGAGTTGCGAACTCAACGAAGCAGTATCCGGCGTTTCTGAGAGGGGAGAGCAGAGTCAGTTGAGTGGTCATGCATATCATGCGATTTAAGTCGATTGCTGTAATTCCTTCCCTTGTGCTAGGGAGACGAAAGACAACAAGCAATAGAGACCTTACCCAGAGTTCTTGTCGCGAATCACCTTGACGTTAACAGTTTCGCCAGCGGAGGAAAGGAAAACGCCCTTGATAAAGTTCTCGTCCATCCATGGTTCGAGCTCTCCCATCCTATTCCTCTTGTTAATCACACATGACTCGCCGCATGCTAAGTGGTTGCGTTATATCTTACCAAAGGGTGGTCTTGGCCTGATCCTGAGTAGGACCAGCGGGAGGAGGCACAGCCGACATGTCGGTGGCGGGAGGGGTTCCGTTTTGAAAAGCCATTGGACTGGCAGCAGAGATGCCGTTAGACGGAGCACCAGGAAAAGAGGAGTTCAGATCCATACTAGTCTATAATGTCTCATCAGCACAACAGTTCAAGATATTTTGCAGCAAACTATTTCTCTAGAAATAAGAGGAAGAAGAGGGATAGAGCAATGTGTCCTATGGCGTGCCAGCTAAAACGCTATTTCGCCTTGACTCATTATCTCGTACACCCGATCTGAGACGAGCGCCACCGGCTACTTAGCTCGGTGATTTTTGGGTGCGTGTAGATGTACATGCACAAGGCGAAGGGAACTTCAGACTCGGCAAGAGGGTTTTGTGAACGAGTAAGAGGCGAGACCACTTGGCCCATGATGGTCACGTTCAAGCTTAGGAACGTATACGCCTGGCTCGCGGAACCATGAGGGGGCATAAGGGAAAGAAATCGAAGACGTACCAATTACTTTATGCTTTTAGGAAACCAAAGTGTAATCTGCTTCAAGCTCGATTATAAACAGGCTTTCAGACTTTCGTTCCTTGCCGAAGAATGCTCAAAGACTACACAAAAACAAACAGTCAACACTATGCACCGTATTATCGTAGAAGCACAGTCAGCCACTAACCTAAATAGAAGCGAAATGGAGGTGACGTTCGAATCGAATGCGAAGATCGACAGCGAAGCAATAGAAGACCGATATAGAGTCTTGCTAAAGGGATTCCAAAGGAAAAAAAAGTGTCCGTATGAATAAGAGATTCTCAATACGCCGTCACGCCGCGTTCAAGATGGCAAGGGGACAAATGCGATGCTTGAGGCGGATAATGACCTTCTTTAGGATGGAGTCGAAAGATGATATCGTGGACCGATCGTATGTTCTACCGAAAATCCTAAAGGAGTGTGGTAAAACAGTTGGAACGCTCTCGAAATCAAGAAGAACCTAGATAGAGCGGTTAGCATTCAACGATGCAGGTGCAAGATTCTAGCAGCTGGCTGTGTAATGTGTGTGTAATGACAACAAAAAGGCCCCGACCCCGTGTGATGCGCAAAATGCCTGCCGAGATGCCTAAACCAACGAAGTGGCACATTCTCAGTAAGCCCTCTTTCAGCTTTCTCGTCCTTTTCTCCGGATGGTCCAGATATGATGCAAATAATGATCGTCAAGGTTTCGGCAGTGCGTATCTATTGGCTTTAAACTTCGGATTCAGGTGCGCCGCAAAGCTCAATGGTTGTAAGTTCGTGTAGTCATAGAACAAGGTATAGTCAGAGTATTCCAGGCGAGTATAAACCAGGCGCAGCGCAGGCTATGTTCCATATCCATCAAATTGTGAGATTGGCCGTGTTATTAGCCATCAAGCCATCCGGGAAAGTATTGCGCTCGTAATGGAAGACCGATTTGGTGGTGACAAACGGCCAAGGCACCAATCGCATGCCAACACACTCCACACTCGAGAATATCCGTCCAGTCGAGGACAACGCCTTAGTCTACCAATACCGAAATATTCGTTTCTCCGCGATCCGAGATAAGGGACTCTCGATGCGCTGGCGGTATTTGTTGGGCACGAAATTGCAATGCAGCTGTTCGCAGCACGAGCAGCCAACATCCACAACACCGAACTTGCAGCCCTGCCGAATATTTTTTCTCAACGACATCGACGTCGACAGACTCAAATGAACCCAACAAGTAATCGCATCCATCGGCTCGCCATGATTCGCAACGCCCTTCCGGTCTCTCTCGTATCGATTATCGTCCTTGATATTTCGGATGCCGCAATCACATGGTAGACCCGGCGAAGTGGGGTGAAATCGGATGGAGATCGTGCATCGCCCCGCGAGACGCCGAAGTGCTCCCGGAAGAGAAAATCCCGTGGCCACGATGAATCATGACGCTTTGCGAAAAGAGTCGGCCGATGCGACGCTCATGATTTGGACGCGATAGAGCAGTTGAGAGTTCGGGGCAGGGCCGAATGGCGACGGCGCAAGGCGGAAATACGACGCCGCATTTCGCCGCATGTGCCACGGCTGCGAATGTGAGGGCGCAACCACGGTGCAGTAACAGTATTGACTTGATCGATCGATTGCGTCGCCGAGTCGGCCGGGTCTCCAAGCGCATAAGTCTTGACCACTTGCTTCGGCCTCGGTCCATGTCGAGATTGGCGAGTGCGTCGCCGCGGCTCCAGAGGCGACGTCCAATTCGAGTTTCGATCCATCGTTCCGCGCGCAAAACCACACGCTATTCGAGCCGGGGCACGGACAAGAGGGGAAAAATTTCACACGAACAAGAAAAAATAAAAATGCAACGAGGCAGTCGGGAAACGTGCAACTTACTTTTAGGCGCCGGCAAAAACAACCGTAACTCTCTCAGCCGATAGTCCGAAACACGCGCAAGGGAAGAACCGTAGCAGCCGTGACGAGAAAAAAAGAGATGAAAGAGGAAGAATGTGTGATGGAAGAAAAGAGTCAGTCGCGGGACGCCGTGCGGCAGACGAAGCGGGCGAGCTTTTTTTTTTCTCTCTCCCTTGTCCGAGCTGGTGCTTGCTAACTGGCCCTCTTTGTTGGACACACACTTGTCTGCTCACACACTGTTGAGTCTGCACAGCCTGGACCGGGTCGCGCGGGGATTAGTTACCTTAGGCGAGGGCAAGGTCGAATAATCGACCAGGATCCAGCCAGGGGGGGCGTGTGTGTATTGCTGTGTGAGACGTCGATGTGGGCGCTGCCTTTTTGGCGGCCACAGGCGATCTCTTGCTCGATCTCGGGCCCGTTGGTTGGCCAAGCTGGCTTCAAAGGGCGCTGAAACAGCCCACAAGGTCAAAATTCCACCCACACGGACGAGAAACCAGATGGTACGAGGCGCTCGTAGCTGTTGCTGCTGGCGCTGCCGGAGCTCTTGTGGGAGAGGGGTCGCACCAGAGATGACGCTGCTGCTGCTCAAGGAAGCGTTGCTGTGCTATCGCTCGAGATGTTCCTTTTGCTGCAGTTGCAATGAAACAGCAAGAGGCAAGGGATGGTAATGGGGGACGAGGAGCAGCGGTAGGGATATATCAGACAGCCAAGAAAAAGAGGTACTTTGCAGCAATATTGGCCAAACAGATGCCGGAAATTGTCAGATCTCTAGACAACGGAGCGCAAAGATGATGGAGCGAGACACACAACCAATCAATCAAATCACACGGCGATGAATCAATCAATTCCTGTGTACTTCGCAGACGACAACAAACGGAAAGAGTAAATAACGCTGTGGAAGAAACAGAAGAAGGGAAGGAAAGGCGAAGAGGGAACGACGAGCACGCGTTGTATTATTATTCACTTGCTGCCTGCCGCCGTTCTCAGCAATTGAGGCCCCAAAGCCCTCTCGTCCTGCTGCGAAACTCTGTGGCCTGTGCCAGATTTGAGCGAAGCCATTGATGGCTTGTTCTTTGACTTCCAGGGCGTGTACCGAGCAAGACGCGCGTGGCGCCATGGTGGAAGTTCCTTGTCTGGCTGAGGACGGCGAATAGGCTCAGGCAATTCAACTGGCCCAAGACTCTCTCGCCTGGCAAAAACCGGGGACCCAAGGGGAGAAAAAAGAGCCAGTTCTTTGAGGATGGGCGCCACAAAGACAAGCCGGTTCTTGTTAGAATGTTGGTGGCGCATCTCCAAGCTCAACAAGGCCCCCAATGTACCTGCCAGGTATACTTCGGATGTGGTCTCGTGCGTTTCGCTTTATAGGTGTCAAAGAAAGAATATTTGCGGCTTTGTTAGCAGGCAGCAAACCCGGCAGAGCAAACCGCTATCGAGACGATTCTTCCTGAAATTGTCAAACCCAATAACGTTGCTTGTCACTTCTGCTCTTGTCCTTTGACTATAAGCAGCATCGAGAAGACTCCGCTCTGTCAGACCGCGGAGATGTATTCCGGTGACTCGGAAGCTACGAAATTTTCAACTATTTGCCGCAGCATACCGTTCAAAAGAGTACCTTTCTAGTTATGCCTTTTACACGGCTCGGTCATGGAGCATGCGGCAGCTCGCACCGTCATCTTTCACGGAGCATCTACTGTCTTCCTCAGTGCCAAAGCCACGAAAGCGTCTCCGCCCAAGAGCCGGAAACATCTGCTCTTTGATACGCGGGCTGCAGTAAAACACACTGTCCCCATACCGTGCCATTGCCCTGGTGGGCCAAAACGCTCAGAAGCTTCCAGCGGACTGTCCGACGGCGTGTCGCTAGTTGCCAACGTCGGCTCCATTCTCAGGTTCGTTGTATTCCTAGTGCACGTTTCCATGTGGCGATTTAAACAGTGCACTCAAAGACTTCTTGACATCTCGCCGTTTGCGGCTCTGACTGGCTGGAGGACATGGCACTTGTTAGTGGACCTGCGTCTTGCGTAGCAACATTTGGAAGCCGAAAGAAAGGCAAGACACAAACAAGGAGAGGCACCTACGGAACCGGCAAAGTCATGCTGGATCCGATTATGCAGGTCACAGGTGGGGGAGGCAGTCCTAGCTGTGTTTCTTTCATAGCTGCCAGATCGACGCAAGGCAGCTCAGAGTACTTACAATGATGAAACAGTTCGATCATAGACCATGAGCTCGTCTACTAGGTACCTACTACCAGACGGCTCAAAGACGCTATGACAGATACCGCAGATGCAGGGCACAATTGTGCTATCCGATGCCGACATCTCTAATGAAGAGACACAACCCTGCGTTTGGTGGCCGGGACAAGCAGATGGCCATCAATGCAGATGTCTCAGCCCGCCATGCCTGATTGATGGTAAACAAATTGTTTTGTCTCAACGCAATTTATCAAGGAGCGACCCAGAGCAACACTACAGGCCAATCTCATAGGTGAAGTCCCAGCCACAGGGTCTTGGATGGCTCACCCGCGTCTCAATATTGTAACGCGACAGGACGGCCTATGTAACTTGGAGCGAATCAGATCAGTCCCTGCGTGCGGATGCGTGAAAAGTGACCCTTGAGAGACGAGATGATAATACCTTCTTGATAATAGAGGTCAACAATAGTGCTAGTATTTCATTCACTATTTTTATCTCTTGTAACTAACTACCGTATCTTCTTTGCCTTGTTTTACCCCTGGTGCCTGCAGCCATGATGGCGATGCTACTGTAAACCACCACACACCTTATTTTCGGTACGTACCGATCGTCACAACATCATCAGACCAGAAGAAAAAAGCAACGTGTCTTTCAACGTTCTTCCATCCTTCTACTTCATATTGCTACCAGACCGCATTTCCTACCGAGACAAGCACAAGCATTAGGCAAAAAGATACACTATTGTTTGCGCCGGATGGCCCTAGCGATGCTACACAAAGACAAATGCAGCGGCCAACAAGCGCATTGTGATGCCAGGTCACATCTCCCACGCATGCCAGACGCGCACAGAGAAAGGTTGATGTGGCTCTTAGATTTTGGCCCTGGCAAAAGCTGCTGCGTCCCGGGCCAATCCTAGTTAATGCGCCGGCCATGGCATTGTCGTTTGCGCTGAGACTGCCGTCGCAATTCGCGACAAATGCGATCACCAGGTGTCTTAAAACTTACATGCACACGGGAGCATCTGTCCTATCAGCAACGCCCCTGCATGATTACGTGCCTCGAAAAGCTGACAAGGGAGAGTGCATGCAGAAAGTTACAAAGGAAAGCAGTACAGGTACTCATCGCTCCGTCAGGGCATTGCTGATCGCACCTCTGACAAGCCAAAGCTCCTACATCTCCGTGATTCACAACGAGGCCTTCCAGGCAAAAGCTCTCAAAGGTCTGTCCAAAGAGGCCCGTCCTGCCATGTGGTATTCAGCCTGTGCATCCCGCCTATGGATGGATCTTGTTTCTGACCCGTCACGATCGTACAGGGCACCACTTCTACCCCTCCTCACCCCCGGCTTCTCAGCACGCCAAAGAGACCACCCCCTCCCTTGTCCGCCTACCTCGAACCGCAGGGCTTTGGTGGACTTTGGTTGGGGAGCGGCATCGACGAGTGGCGCTCCTGCACAACACCCTCTGTCCAAGGCCCCCCAATGGGGGACGTTTCCAGGTATCTGGATGGCCGCTGGTGGGTTAACCTTGTGAGAAGAGGTGTTGGGCTGGTGCGTGTTCGACATGGGAGCTCGTTGTCTCCTGCAGCAGTTTGGAGTATGATTGCAGAGTGCTACCTCGTAAAGGCCAGGTTTATCCCTCCACGAGGGCACAGCTTCAGCCAGTCAGCTTCAACAATTCGACAAAGGTTCAAGCGCTTCCCCTCCCATCGCCAGGGCGAGTTAGATCGTTCTAACGCCGTCTCTATGACAAGCATAATCAAGGACGAGCAGGTTGCAAAGCTCTGCATCCATCAGGTATCTTACTGTACTTCCCAAGTGATGCAAGCAGGGGTAGAAGAAGAAGAAGAAAAACAAAGAAGAGCTCGTTGCATACCTGTACGATTACAGTACGGCCCGCGAAACCTAGGCCGAGCATTGTCAGCGGATTAGCAGCGGTTTTGCAGCTTTGTTCCTTCGTCGCATGGATCTTCCACCACAACCCCTGCCATCCCTTCTCACCCATATCCAGCTGAAAGGTCACCCCCCTCGCCTTGAGCGGCCTGGCAACGCATCTTGTCAGCTCTGGATGTTATTTAAAGTCACCGCTCTTCTTGCTTGTCGCCGCCCTTTGACGGGCAACAACACGGGTCGTTGGACCATTAGCTGGCCTCAGAGCTTCCCCGACATGCAGAGAAAATGATGGACAGAACACAAGGCAGCCACCATCTCGCATCATCCCTAGACGGCATGGTGGTAAATGCAGCTTTTTTTTTCAATCAGAATGGTGAGGCGTGTCTCTATACACTGCGGGGCTTCATGACCTAATGAATGTTAGTTTGGCAAAAGCTTTTCATACACCACCGCATCGTGAACTCGGCCACCGTGGGTCGTTTGGGACAGACCAATGTTCATTGGGCCATCACTTGCGTAACTGGCGACCATCGTGGGTCTCGGCATCCAATGACCACCAAATCCTGCCCTACGCACGCAAGTTTTTCATCATCAGCTTACCTGACCGGCCCATGCACAATGCATATGATAGAGTCTACTGCAATGCTGGCTATTTGACGGCGAAGGAAGTTTATGCTTGGTTCGTATAAGCTCGACTCTAGAGTGCGAAGATGGTAGACTACTTCCAATCACAAAGGTAGGGAAAAAATTCGCCTCCAGAAGTTGACACGGTCGGCCGTCGAGGCGCCGCCGCACTAAACCGCCGCGCTTCTTTGCCATCACTTTTAGCCCCCCGATTGTTCCGCTGTTATGTCGGAACCGGGGCTCACAGGATGATGGCCGACATAGGCCGCCGATTCGGAGTTTGAAGACTCGGGTTTCCCTATTGGTGATTTATGCTTTGAGGGTTTTATCACATTGTGCCTGTGAGAAGTATTCCACCGTAGCTCAACAGAAGGGTATGTCACATCTCTCTGTGAAGAAGGAGACAATGGCATCCTCGTTTGCAACAGTACTTTTTAGGAATACTGGTCTATCGATCTCTTGCTTGCTTATAATTTGGTCATTGAATCATTGTGTATCATTGTCACATCCTAGTCAGCAGCATAGGACATCCTCCTGAGAGAACAAAGTGGGAATAAGTCAGCAACCAAGTGAATGGAAACTGATTGATACACAAGACCATGTACATTCAGCCGTAATTCCATTCTTTTTATATCAAAAGCATGCCAGTCATGCTCTTCAAAGCAGTAGTGCCTAGGTCTAGTGGCCTTTATGTCGGTGCTACTCCGCACGCCATTAAGTTGACAGGATTGGCTCGGGAGATCGGGCAGATCTAATAGCAACCCTGGATGGCTGTGGCTTGTGTCAGCGCATCCAACAGCGTGCTCGACGACGATAACTACAGTTTGCATGCCATGGTATCGATATTTCTCTAGATATCAGCCGTAGAAAATCATTACAGCAAAACATATTCGCCTCTTATATGCCAGAGCTCGATAGGAAGCTTGCTCCTAATCTCACGTGGCCATTCACAGAGCGCATGACTGCTTAGTCATTGTTTACTATGGGCATTACGCCAGTGTGCTGGCCTAAAGTGATGATGCACTGATGGAAGCCTCAAGCTTCGACCCAAGCAAAACTTCCCTCACTATCTCTGCACATTTCATCCACAACCTTTTTTCTTACCATCACACAACATTCCACACACATCTTGCATCACCAAAACTTTATTTTTCTATCAGCCTGAGTCGTGATAGTATCCCTACTACTCTCCTTCTATTGTTGGGCACCGGTATTTCCCTGCACTAGCCGCTGGTCCGGCCCAGCACCACTCCTCCAGATATCTCCAACCATGACAACCGTGACTCCAGAGCAGCGAGAGCTGCAGCTAGTAGAAAGCGTCGAGTTTAGAATTCTCACCGTTGCCAATGATGAGGATAAGCTCACCGACCTCCTGGGGCGCTATTTAGCCCCCATCATTCTCAAGGCACAGAGCCCCAACGCTGCCGTCAGAAACAAGGTAAAGACTTCTCTACCCACCTATCTTCCACACGAAAGTTCCATTTGTTAACGCTTCTCAGGTCATCACACTATTGAGTCGGCTGAGAACATTCATCCAGCCTCCAAGGTACTGTCGTGTTTCCGTACTTTTGTGCGTAACAAGTAGAAACCAGATTACTAACTGTAGATAGTGTCATCCTACCTGTCAAGGCACTGCTTGAACAGTACAAATCAACTGACAGTGCCATCATCAAGCAGCTGGATTTGCCACTCATCCAGCACAGTCTTGGTCGTCTTGATGAAGACGATAGACGGGACTTGATTCCCATCGCACTCAAAGGTTGCTCCAAGGATGAAGGCCAACCAAGAGCTGCCAGCTTTTTCAACATCATTCTTCAACTCCTGATTGATGTCCGCATTCCGTCACGCGGAAGCAAAGAAGACGAGACTCTTCGAGCTTCCATTGGTTTGGAAGATCCTGCTGATGCAAAATATCTCGCCAAGATGCTCTCTCTTTTTCTACGCCTACGTCCCCCAACCCCCAGCCGGACGGTGGCTGAATCAAACCCAACCTTCTCAGAAGATGAAAGCAAAGTCTTCTCTGTTGAAGGTCCTGGAACTGATAAAATCTTCCAAAACATCTCACAGGTAAAGGCTAAGGCTGTTTCATTCTTAGCCAGTGCTGCCTTTACCGATGAAGAAAAGTTCCTTCCTGCCCTATACGCCTCGTCCAGCCCCGACACCAGAGTGGCATCTCTAGCAGAAGAGATTATCAAACGGACTTCAGTCTCCCTAGAACAGGAAGACTTAGTGAAGAGGCTGTTTGAGGCCCACTCTCGGCTTCCTGCTGCCTATCGCACACGGATTCTGAATCTGCTTGCCAAATCGACCATTGCATCAACAATGTCACAGAGCATTATGAATGTGGTGAATCTTGACTTTTTGCCAAGTTTCACACAAGATTCTTCGACAGATGCGCTTAAACCATCAAGCACGCTAGAGAAGACAAAGCTACACAAGGCTCTTTTCCAGTTTCTATCCTGGGTTGCTCAAGTTGGCCCAACAAATAAAGACTTCTCGATTGGACCAAATCTTATTAAGAGCATGCAAAGCTACATCGAGTCCCAAGGGTGGCCTGTTCCTGTGCAGCAAATAACACACGATGAAGTTCAGCTTCGCTCGCGAGGTTATGAAACTATTGGCATGCTTGCGCGGTCCGCCGATATGCCTTTCAAAGAGCGGATTGCTCTAGCTGCTTGGCTCTTCCAATCCTTGTCAGAAGACCCAACAAACGAGGCCGTGGTCAACATTGACGGAGCGCTTTCAAGTCTCACAGCAAATATCCCTGAGCATATTGCTGACGAAGATCTCGAATTGAGGAATATGCTCCTCAAATACATGTCTCTCTCTGAAAAGGCACCTGCTGTACGAAGCACTCGACATGCAGTTGTCAAATGGGCCAATGAATGTCTATCATTCACAAACATTGATGCTCGATGGATCAATTTTATGGCTGTCGCTGGTCGCCATCAGGAGAGGAGTGATGTGATTGAGCAAGGGCAAAAAGGTCTGGATCCATGGACCTACGCCGCTCATAGAGATGTAGCTCCTGTCATGCCTGACTGGCGACTGATGGTTTTCAAATACTTCAAGACTGACCCCGATCTTGCACCTCCTGCCGACTATGAGCCTGGCCCTGGAGTAACAGCGCTGCCTAATGACAGTATCTTTGACAATTTCAGAGGGTCCAACATCAATGCTTTTGCTCTGATCATCCAGTATTGCAAGCATATGATATTTCTCGCGGCACTGCCCGAGTTCGAGGTGCAGCCCGACTGGATGCAGACGCTTAACGCACAAATAAAGACCAACATCAAAACTAGGGAGAAGATTCAAGAATACTTGCGATACGTCGACCTTTCTTATCTCAGCATCTACCTCAATGCATGTCTTGTTGGCGCTTTTCTCGAGGATGCTCCCATCACAGAAGAGTGTCTTCGCTGCTTTGTCGACATCGCGTCTCTTTCTCCCAGAGTCATTGTCGGAGACTTCACCAAACACAGAGTTACCAATCTGCTCCCTCTTATTAAATCTAATAAGAGTGAGATACGGGACTTGAGCGCGAGAGCCCTGGGTATCTTGGCGGCTCATCCAGCAATGGACATTGATGACGTTCAAAACTGGGGTATGACTCTCAATGCTTTGTTTGAGAAGGCCACGACGGCGGTTGGTCCAGATCTCAATGCTGCAGAAGGAGCCCTCGCCGCCTATGGACATCTTTGCTCTCGATCTGTCTTATACAACCACGCATCTGTGGCTGAGTGGAAGTATCCGCTTCAAATCCTCGTCGAGGAGAATGTTGCAGGATCTCTATTTGATGCAGCCGTCGAAGCTTTTACCCATCTTTGGCTAGCAAAACTTTCCATCCCTCCAAAAGACGGAGTCACTTCTCTTGACAAGATCATCAAAAGGCTGTCCAAGAAGGCCAAAAAGGGAAATGAGAAGGCGATTATTGGTCTTGGGATGCTGGCCGCCAGTATACCAGACGCTGAACTTCCAGATTCACCTGCTTCGTGGCCAGAAGGCCCAGTTGGTACCATCTTGACGGAGCTGTTTGCTCTTCATGAAACCAAGCGGGTGGAGGTCCATTTCACCGTCGGTGAGGCCATAACCATTGCAATCGCTCGCTGGGACTCGGACTATGTGAAACTCATGGTGGATGTCGAGTATCGGACCCGCGACTTCCAAAACAAACGCCGGGAATCGCTGCTTACAAGCATTCTGGACAAACTCTTCGAGGACTGCAAAGCAACCAAGCCATCTCTTCTGAAGGCCTCCGGTATTTGGCTTTTCTGTATCTTACAATACTGTTCAGATCTCCACGAAGTAAATTCTCGCCTCCGACAGGCACAAGCCGCATTTATGCGCCTTCTGCCCTCGAGGGATGAGTTGGTTCAAGAGACTGCTTCGCGTGGCCTTAGTCTGGTCCACGAACGCGGAGATGAGCAGCTCAGGGCAGCTCTGGTGAAAGATCTTGTAGCTGCATTTACAGGATCGGCGCAACTCAAGGTGGATGGAGATACCGAGTTATTTGAACCTGGAGCATTGCCGACCGGCGAGGGTAGCTCGATTTCTTCGTACAAGGACATTGTCAGCCTCGCAAACGAAGTTGGTGACCAGGGACTTGTCTACAAGTTCATGGCTCTAGCAGCCAATGCAACTGAATGGTCCACTAGATCAGCCTTTGGCCGCTTTGGTCTCACTAACATCCTCTCAGATGCTGAAGTCGACCCTAAGATATATCCAAAGCTCTACCGATATCGATTTGATCCGAATACCAATGTCCAACGATCCATGAACGAGATCTGGAAAGCTTTGGTGAAGGATCCAAAGACGGTGATGGACGTTCACTTTGACGCCATCATGGAGGAGCTGCTGAAGAGCATACTCGGCCGAGAATGGAGAATGAGAGAAGCCAGCTGCGCAGCCATTTCTGAGCTATTGACCGGCGTTCCGTTCGAACGGTATGAGAAATTCTACAGCGATATCTGGGCAAAGGCAGTAAAGGTCTTTGACGATGTGAAGGGAAGTGTCCGAGAGGCAGCTTTCAGGCTCTGCAGAAGCCTATCCAATACTCTTGCCAGACAGCTCGAAGAGGGAACTCACGAAGCATCAGCCAATGCTATGATGCAAAAAGCATTGCCCTTCTTGTTGTCAGACAAGGCTGCAGAGAGCTCAGTTCAAGAGGTGCAAGTCTTTGCCATCATCACCCTCATCAAGATTGCGCGACACGGTGGTAAACATTTGAAGCCATTTATCCCAGAGGTGATCCCGAAGCTTCTCGGTCTTCTAAGCACCATCGAGCCTGACCGCATCAATTACTACTATCAGCAAGTTGGGGAGGATAGCCGAGAGAAGATTGATAAGATACGATCCCAAATGGTTAACCAATCCCCCATCTCCGAAGCTATCGACAACATCCTGCGGTTCGTTGACGAAGACGTGATGGTTGAGTTGGCCCCGCGCCTCGAGGCAACTATCAAAACTGCGATTGGAATGCCAACCAAGATTGGCTGCAGCAGGGTCCTGACGACCCTCTTTACTCGTCATACAAACGAGATCAAGTCTGTTTCTACTCAATTTTTGGAACTACTTGGCAAGCAAGTTCTAGACAAGAACGATGAAGTTAGCCAAGCTTATGCTCGCGCATCTGCATACATTATGAGAGTCGTCTCCGACAGCGCCAAGCAACGCTTTTCGGAGCGCATGCTGAATCTTTACCTGCAGTCGGAAGATGAAGTCCGTCGCCAGAAGGTTTCAGACGTCATTGTTTCTCTCGCCAAGATATCTCCCGATCACTTCACCACTCAAGAGACAATCCTGTTGCCATTTGCTTATCTTGGATCTCACGATGTTGATGACTACACCAGCAAAGTATTCCGAGAGGTGTGGGATCAACATTCTGGCAGCAGTCGAACTGTCGTTCGCTATGTACCAGAGATTGTCAGCCTTGTTGAGCGTTGTTTGGCCACCACCCAATGGGCGCTTCGACACACCGGTGCTTTCACAGTTGCCGCCATGGTCACAGATGTAGCCAGCGCGAGCGATACCACGGGTGCGATTTCTGAAGCCAACTTGAAAGCCATATGGCCCGTCTTTGAAAAGGCTCTCGCTCTCAAGACTTTCCCAGGGAAGGAGAAGCTGTTGGAAGCATTCCCTGAGTTTATCGAGAAGGGCCAGTCTCTGTGGAGATACAACGCTGATATTGCAGCCCTGATGAAGAAGATTGTTCTCCGCGAAGCAAAGCGAAACAATGATGACTACCGTGTTCATGCTTTCCGCTGCCTGTGGAGATTTGCGAAAGCAGTAGATAGTGTTGACCTTTTGCAAGACATCGTGGACATTGTGTCTCCTTACTTGGAAGATCTCAAAGATGACAACAAGATGGATGTGGACTCCAAGGAAGAAACTGTGATCAACACTGCGAAGAATGGACTCGAAGCTGTGGCACGCGGATACAGTCGCTTGTCAGATAGACGAGCATATGCCGTTGCCAGCCAAGTCATCAAGGCCCTTGAGCCTTATCTTTCCAGCCCCAAATTCAATGCGATCAAACGAGAGGTTTGGTACGAATCTGTCATCGATCTAATGAAAGATCTTGCGGCATCCGAGCCCCCCGCAGACTCGACATCACTGGATAAGGACGGTGTTTTGCAGGGATATCTCGGCAGCCTCGATGTGGACAAGGCTGAAGTCGGGGTTGAGTCCCAGAGATTGAAGAGAGTGGAGGCAGTTTCCGCAACTCTCAAGGCTTACACCAGTGGCGTCTTTGGGAAGTCAGATGTACAAATGGACGAATTCGAAGCTGCTGTGGTGAAAGCCAAGGAGGAAGAACGTGTTCCGGAAGTGCAGAGGGGTTGGCAGAGAGTGTTGACGGAATTACAGGAGGCGCGTGGTTGAGAAATCGGATGTCATGTATAAACAGTGAATTATTTGCTTCTATCTAGCTAACAATATTGCTGCGAGATTATAGTTTTGGTCGTCCTCATGATTTACTGAGGCTCATAGGCAAATAGTTCCTATTATGGCAGATGGCCACTCAATGAATGAATCATGTTCATGAAATCAAGTGACTACAGTGATGTTAACAGTATAGCTAGTCTATTCTTTACTACTAAACGAGTAATTATGATTTGATAGTGATAGTTTGCACGGTTCATGGCTGAAAGTGACTCGACCTTCTACTTACTAGTTCGTAGCTTTACTTCGTCACTCGGCAACATGCCCTCTATAATTCTAAACGTTGCTGAAGAACTAAATCGAATTGCCTGCGTCAGCAATGCCACAAACAAAGTATCACAAAGAATCATGGAGCTCGTCTGCGGCGATGCGGGGATTTGGGTACAAGATTGGAGGACCTTAGAGGTACAGCTTCAAGAGCTACAGCACTTTAGCCCCACCAAACCAGCCGCGGGGTCATTTCCGACTGAGCTCATCAAATATCGAAGGACAGACAGATCGACATCCAAACTCAATTCAAATCTCACAACAACCCTCGAGGACACCTCTGCCAAAATGTTGATCAAAGAGAGCTACGCGGATGTGCAGACCAAGGTGGATGGAAAGGAGACGACGATGCGTACGTATCTACCTGTCCCTACATAATAGCTAGGCGAGTTGTCAATCATTGTGAGCACTGCGAGTAACACGGCGCATGTACAGGCATCTTCCTCTTCCACCCTACCATTCCACAGTATCCCGATGCGTAAGTCGAAATTTGTTTGTTCTATGTGTGGCTCGTTTACTGAACAATACCTTACGCAGGCGATTCCCGGGTGTTGCCGTCTTCTCGGAGATCTACCAAGGTAAAGTAGCTGTCATATACAGCAGCCCAACCTCATCATGATTGATTTGACCGTTCCCTGTTGACACGCCAAAAGTGACGGGACCGGTTGCCCGGTTCGCACGACAGATTGCCGGCCAAGGATACATAGTAGCTGCCCCTTCGTCCTACCATGACTTCACCGGCCCAGAGCCCTTGGCCTACGACGTTGAAGGAACCGATAAGGGCAATGCCTGGAAAATCGAAAAGGTATCGAAATGATCCGTTGCGTTGCTTCTTAGCATCGAGTCGGTAAATATGCTGATATAGACTGCTAGACGCTGGCATCTTACGACGAAGATTCGTACAAGACGGTTGACTACCTGTTGAGCTTGCCTACCTGCACCGGAAGGATTGGGACAACCGGAATGTGCCTAGGAGGTCACTTGGCACTTCGCGCTGCGGTAAGAAAAGGAATTCAGATTCTCATGCACCAGTTTTGGAGTTGACAAATCTCCGTGTTCGTCTAGCTTGACCCTCGTGTGAGCGCCTCAGTCAACTACTTCGCAACCGACGTCCACAGCCGAACCCTCGGCCCCTATGAAGCCGCCAACACCTCCGAGGACGCACCACCAAACAGCGACCATACGCTGGATAGGCTGAGCGAGGTCAAGGGAGAAGTCGCCATGATCTTCGGCATCAAGGATACTCACGTCCCGGATAAAGGTAGGGACTTGATTCGCAAGAAGCTCCGGAATGCGGGCGTCGTGTTTAGCTTTTACGAGTTTGCGTGGGCTCAGCATGCGTTTATTCGGGATGAACTTAGTAAGGGGCGGTATGATCCGGCTATTACGAAGGTTTGTTTTGAGGTGTTGTTGGAGTTGTTTGGGAGGGCGCTTAAGACGGATTTGGGGGTGAAGGATGGGCGGCCGGAGGAGGTGGAGCATGTTTGTTGAAAGGAACGAGGGATATGGTGTAGCATGAATGGGCTGGCTACCAAGTCTAATCTTTTCATGGTTGAAGAGTAGAGCCGTAGTGTAGTCTTACTATGGTCGAAGCATAGAGGCATAGTCTCATCGCTCTGCGGACGTCTCGATCATAGTACAAAGCGTGCTCGGCTACTACTTCAGAGATTGTGAAAAATCAACTAAATCATCTGTATACCAAATTGATCACATCAGGGCCTGTGACCAAAAGCTACCAACTTCGATCATAACAGGCTAGGGACTTTTATAGCGGCACAGATATTCTGGGTTTCGTCGTATTGCAGTGAGATTTCGTCTTGGATTTGGTGAACGTGGCCAACGATAAAAACTTGCTACATTTTACGGATTCCCAGCTAATTCCTTATGTGTTGATGAATCACTCATCGCATCGAAAATTGTCTCTTTATTTAACGTGACATATCACATCACAGAACAACCTTGAATGATGCATCTATTCACAGAGAATGAAAAAAAGCAAAAGCCCAATGCTGCCTGTCCAGCTGCAGGGTAAGTCACCCGCATCGATTAGCATCTGACGTCTGGCGGGCGGCGCTAGGAATGATCCGGCTGATGGATTGATTGTTCCGGTGATTGGGTACAAAGCTCTCGCCTGTTCAGGTACCCGCCCGCAAGAGATGCCGCAGGAAGTACCTGCACAGTCGATGGCGGGGTGGTGCTCCAACTGTTCAGTGTTGCGTCATGCCCGCGGTGCCTGTGGCGTTCAGTAACAGTAACCGACTTTAGGTGCTGAAACTGCTTTATCAGTGGGTGGTGATGTGCTGAACTTGAACCTCTCCATACACGCAAACTCTACACTGTCCACCCACATCCTCACCTCAGCATTTAGAGATCCATACCTCTCTCTCTTCCACCCCTCGATATCTTTTATCGGTTCCTCTGCCGGCTGTACCTCGAGTCCAACGGCAGTTTCATATCGAGTCTGATTCAGCCAGGCGGCCAGTGTGGGGCACCATCTACTAAGTCGAATCTGACCGGCATTTCTTGCAGCTTCTCAGATCCCGTTGAAGTGCGACCCAATCACCGCCAGTCAAGCGTCTCTTCACGAGCACGACCCGACAAGATACACCGAGGGATCTGCTTAAAGAAGGCAGCAGACACAACTCCCACCAGCTGCCCCTGCAGCCAACGAACCACCAAACAACCGGGGGGGCTTTGACCAGCCATGGACGAGAGCATTCACCACTTCGTTAGCATCACCGGGGCAAACCTCGATGTGGCTCGGGGCTTCCTGGAGATAACAGGCGGCGACTACCAGCGTGCCATCGAGCTGTACTTTGAGAGTCCAGATCTCGTTGGAGCCGGTGTGTCCCATGGCACCCCTCCCGCCGCCTCAACATCTCGCCCTGCCCCTGCGTCTAGGAGAGCCAATATCGGCAGAGAAGACGCTAGCGGGGTGATTCACATTAGCGATGACGACGACAACGACTACGACGATATGGACGCGGACGATTTTGACGATCACGACGAAGATGAGCGAGCTGCTGTTGCGCAAGCTGCAGCGCTGGCTCAAGAGGAGGAAGATGCTGCTATGGCTAAGCGTCTACAAGCAGAAATGTACCAGGAAACGGGAAATGCTGGTGGTGATATTAGGGCACCTATTGCTAGGACAACAGAAACACTTGTTGCCCCGGATTCCACTTGGTCGGAGGAAGAAAGCTCAGCTATTCTGGAGCAACTTAGGAGGAGACGCCAGATGCCTCGTAAGTCCCCCCGGAAGCAAAAGATAGGCAAGGAAACTCAAAAGAGACTAACCACCTTGTGATAGCCCCAGGTAGAGGCCCCTTTGGTCATCGGATATGGGGCGATGACGGGGCCCGGCCTGAGCCCGCGTCTGGGAACGGCGCACCATCCGCTCATGCTAGACGCCTGGAGGACCTATTCCGACCGCCCTACGAGCTGATGTATCGCATATCATGGGACGAGGCTCGCACATTGGGTAAAGAAGATAAGAAGTGGATCATGGTCAACCTGCAAGACATGAGCGACTTCAATTGCCAAATGCTTAATCGAGACATCTGGAAGGATCGAGCTGTTCAAGACTTGGTGAAGGAGAACTTCATCTTCATGCAGCTGGATAAAGATTATCCTGACGCGGAGGAATACATCACATTCTATTTCCCTAATCAGGGCCATGAAAATCCAGACAACTACCCCCATGTGTCGATTGTCGATCCTCGGACGGGTGAGCAGGTCAAGGTCTGGAGCGGAAAGCCATTCCCCAGCGCTGTTGAGTTCCACGCCGAAGTAGCCGAGTTTTTGGACAGATACAGTCTCGCCGCAAACAGCAAGAACCCCGTCGCTAGAACGGCGGCTCGGAAGCCCCAGGTCATTGATGTGGACCGTATGACAGAGGAGGAGATGCTGGAGATGGCTCTGAAAAATAGCCTGGCGGGGGCTGAGGCCAGTGGCTCGGGCTCGGGATCAACACCGAGCGTCCATGATCCCGATGCGCTGACCAAGGAGCCTCAGCAATCAGGCGATCAGGAAGCACAGAGTCCGTTTGACCAGATCTCAAGCACAAATCCCCACACCGAGCCCGCCAACAATCCTGCCACGACAACGCGTATCCAGTTTCGACACCCAGACGGACGTGTTATCCGGCGGTTCAACCTACAGGATGACGTTCGTACGATGTATGAATGGCTCAAAGCAGAGCCCTTGGAGGGCAAGGCAGATGTCAAGTTTGAGCTGAAGAGAATGCCCCAAGGCCAAGATTTGATCGAGCTTCTCGATTCCACCATTGAAGAGGCGGGCTTGAAGCAAGGAACAGTGATGATAGAATTCGTTACGGACGAGTAATGACACTGGGGCAGGCTCTTTTCCTTTTTTCACATTGCATGACGAATGACGACATACGTGATGCCGGAGCGCGACATGTCTCTTGATCAACGCCTGTTGGGCGTAGCCAGGATGGCGATGAGGACATCTGCTTGATATAGACAACATGGGATATTAATACCCATTATGGGCGAACCGGTCTTATGACGATTGGCTTTGGTTTATTTGCTGCTGCTATACGGGAGGGAACCACTGTTTACAGTCGGGTGAGGAACTTGTGTGCTACGAAGCGGCTATGGCGGATTTAGTTGCAGGGACTGGGCATGTATGTGCTTTGCCCCTCTCAAGGCCTCCTCGTTTCATTGTTTTTTCTTATTTCTCTACAGTCTAGGTAGTTTTCCTTTTATCCCTTGGAGGCGCCAACCGGCGTCGTGCTTTTGCTAGTACAGGCAGGTAGACAATGCAAGTGCTTTGACACAACATCAGTGAGCTTTCTTGGACGGCCCGTGATTGGCCCAGTATCCATCCCTTTGACTTCCATCGTGACGCTGTAGAACCACGGCCGTATTATTGAGTTTGTTAGTGTCTGGCCGTGTCTGCGATGGGTGTTGCCCCGCAGAACCCCTCGAAACAACGGCGTTGGTGGGAAGATAAACAATAGGCGGCTGGCTAGTGGATTTGTTTTGGCGATGACGATCTTTTTGTTTGGGGCAAAGTTACATGTAGCCTTTTGGATGAGTTTCGAGTGTAATTGCACTGACTCTTGCATGCAGCTACCTGGTACATGTAGATATATGAACTGTTAGTCGATCAATCTATGCACAAGCGCAGTCGAGTCGCCAATGTGACGTCGTCGACCGTTGATTTGATTTGTTGCTCCCTGTTGGCTAATCAGATTGTCAGATGCCTCTCCTTGCTCGTGTTGCCGGTGCGACGGGATCCGGGCAAAATCAATACTAAACAAGTTTACAGGCACCGCAGCGGCCCATAGTGGGGTTCACCGCCCGCCACAGCAGGTCGATGCACCAATCCCAGGGACTGCCGCTCATCACATTCAACCACCCGCGGATTTGATTCATGTTAGCACATGCCTTTTGATCATTCACCATCGCCATTGTCGTTGTTGCGAGTAGGCGAGGCTGTCTTGGGTTTGTAATTTTCTATAGCGACGAGCATCAGCATTTGCCGCGAGTAGAGTGCATGGCTTTATGATCTGCGACGACGAGAGCTGGCCCCGGACGAGCGCATACGAATACAGCACCATAGCATCTCGCATTCCCGCTTCTTGGTTACGGCTGCAAAGGGAGGCATCGGAGCAGCGCCATGGCGGAACCGCATCGGTATGCGGAAGAGGCCAACGAGGCCCTGGATCCGGAGCTTCTGTATACAAAGGAATACTGCATTGGTCAGTCTGCTGGTCTTGGGAGAATGGTGTCTTGGAGAAGGTCCCTAACGCTGTGGTGCTCGCAGGCGGTGGTAGCTTTGGCAAGGTGTTCAAGGGGTATGTCCTGACCTGTGCGGGTGCCTCCAGAAATGTTATTTTCTGACTGGGTTTTGCTGACTTTTTGCTTCTCTGTTATCCCGCTAGGGTCGATAAACGAAGTGGTCGCTCTGTCGCCATCAAGATCATCGATGTTGAAAATGCCGAAGACGAGGTCGAAGACATTATCCAGGAAATCGCCATCCTGTCCGAGCTGCAGTCTCCATACGTGACAAAGTACTACGGATCCTATGCAAAGGGCGCCGAGCTATGGATTGTCATGGAGTTTTGCGCGGGCGGGAGCTGTGCCGACCTTATGAAGCCGGGTATCATGGGCGAGGACTACATTGCAATCATCATAAGGGAGTTGCTGATGGGTCTGGACTATCTCCACACGGACAAGAAACTGCATCGGGATATTAAAGGTGAGGGCTCGAGCTCTTCTTCTAGACGAGCGTCGCGGGTCAATCGGTTTGCTGATGCCATAGGATAGCGGCCAATGTACTTTTGGGGGCCAACGGCCAGGTCAAACTGGCCGATTTTGGCGTGTCGGGTCAGCTTTCTGCCACCATGACGAAGAAGAACACGTTCGTCGGGACTCCGTTTTGGATGGCACCAGAGGTCATTAAACAATCTGGATATGATCACAAGGCTGATATTTGGTCACTCGGTATCACGGCTCTCGAACTTGCGAATGGCGAGCCTCCCTACGCCGACATTCACCCCATGAAGGTCCTCTTTCTCATCCCGAAAAACCCCCCTCCGAGGCTGGAAGGAAATTTTACAAAAGCATTCAAGGATTTTGTCGAGCTGTGCCTGCAGCGAGATCCCAAGGAACGACCGACGGCCAGGGACCTTTTGCGACATCCATTTATCCGAAAGGCAAAGAAGACTACATATCTTACCGAGCTGATAGAGCGACATTCCAGGTGGGCGGCGACGCACAAGACGGACGAGGAAGAGACATGGGATGCCCATGAGAGTGCGCCACCAGAGAGAACGCGAGTCAACGAAGACATGTGGGATTTTGGCACCGTCCGACTCGTCAATGACCGTACCGGCGTCGTCAGCCGGGCGCCCATGCTCAACCCGCTCGGTGCAAGTGCTACTAACACGAGGGCCACGCGGAACTCTGCCGATTACGGTGAAAGACGGCGCGAGCCATCCAGCCCAACAAAAATGAGGGAGATGGCACTTCAGCCGAGCGATACGCTCAAGGCAAAGGATCCGGCCAGCGCGGGAGCATCACGGCAATCGAGCCCGCAGCGGAAATACACACCCACTCAACAGCAGCGTGGCTTTGTGTCCAAAGCGGCTCCTCCGCCTCCTAGTCCTGTGGTAATTAAGACTACAAGTTGGGAGGTTCAAGAGACCACCCCGAGATCTTCAAAGATTATCACAGTACCGGCCATCTCTCACCCGGAGCCACCCTCGCCTGACTACGACCGGGAGCTTCAGGAACACTTGCAGCGCGACATGGGGATACTAAACCTAAATATAGATCTACCTGATCCCGTGCCTACACCCTCACCTCCTCCTCCCCCGGCGCCTGCGCATAAGAAGATTTCCATACCCCCTGGGTTTGAAAAGTTCGAAAAGCCGGTGCCGCCTGCTCATGGGGTTTCGCCACGATCAACGAGCGGTAAGATTGCACCGAGATACGACGTGGCAGAAATCCCACCGTTCAGAAACCCTTCGCCAAAACCGCAGCCTCAACCGCAGTCTACCGTGCAGCGAACGGTAGCTCCAGTTGTGCCGCTGTCGCCAGTAGCTCGATTACCGGCTCCATCTGCACCAGCACCAGCACCCGCCCCTGCTCCGGTTCCTGCTCCGGTTTCTGCTCCTGCTCCTGCAAAAGTGTCTACTCCATCAGCGTCGGTATCCTCATTGCGGTCACAAGGCCATTCCCCAAGATTGTTGGAAACATTTCCTTCGCCTCCGGCTCCGAACCCCAACGGAGAGCTCGATGCTCTCAACGACGTCATCTTTCCTGCGCTTGAAGAGGCTCTGAAGCGACGGCAGATTCGGCTCCAGCATATGTACAAGTCTGTGCCCAGCGGTTCAACCGTGTCGTCGAAACAGCAGCGAGCCGAGGCTGCTCATGAGAAAGTTCGCAAACTTGTCTATAAGCTAGCACATGTTTGCAAGGAGATTGACTACTATGATAAAGCAGAACCCGTAGGTATGGGACGGGACGTGGGGAACTTTTTGGAGGGACTTCTTGAGGAGATTTTGGTTCGCGTTGAACCACTTGACGAGGACGAGGCGTAAACTACTGCACAAAACAGAACTCATGATGACGAGATGCTAACGGCCGACACTTGTTTTTGTTTTTGGGAAACGGGAATCAAAGTAAGTATGCTACAACAAAGGGAAAAAAGAAAGACAACGAGGGAAGAGGCATGTCTAAGAGGCCAATCTCAGGATGGGAAGAGGCATGTCTAAGAGACCAATCTCAGGATGGTAAGGTGTTGGATATGAGAGGACGGGATGCGATTGTAAGAGTGATGGAAACTGGAATGAATGAATTTGGGTAAAGCAGGCGTGGTAAAGGGCTGGAATATCTTGTTAGAGGGGAGTCACAGTCTGCTATTTTGCTTTGTTGTATACCGCGGAGGAGTAGCAATAGAAATTTCCGATAGCTTTTATTTTTTGTGAATGAATGAATTGATGATTACAAATTAATGAGGATGCTTGATTTTGATATCGTATAGTGCGAAGTACTCTATCAAGTGCGAATAAGAATAGCAATTACTCGTTCATGACAAGGTTGTCTTTCTTTGCTGCTGTTATATCCTCACCATCCATTAGCGATAAGAAACTACTGTTGGCGATAACTACCCTCGCCTAGTCCCAAACAGGTCAAGCACTACAGCCCGGAGCTGCGCTCGGAAAGACGTCGCATTCCGTTCTTTGTGCCGAACTTTCCAGCCAAAAACCGGGGCAAAGGAACTCCTAGAGGGAAAAAAAGAAAAAAAATCCAGCCAAGCGGAAAATAATATGCGCTGCAGCGGCGGCGCCGGCGCAGGCCGAAAGAAAGTGCTCGGCTCAATTTGGCGTACCAAACGGTCACTGCGGTAATTTGGCCCAGGGCGATTTTTTGAAACCTGTTCGGAAAAAAAAAATACAACTTCTTCTTCCTTTCTTTTTCTTCTTCTTCTGAACATCTTAACTTTCTTGCCTCTCTCCTATCTCTCTTTCTTTTTTACTGGACTAGGTTCCTTGTTTCTTGGACCGTGCACCTCTACTTGATTAGCATCAGGCTGAAATTATCGTCTCTTTTGTCAAGATGCTGTCACGAAGCTCTCTCCGGACCGCCCAGGTATGTGGCTTTGTTTTCTATTTTGCATGTGGATTTGCAATGGCAGATTTGGGAATGGGCTGCAGGTTGGATTGGCAAGAAAAGAGCAGTGGAACGAATGCAGTATACTCTTGGATTGTGTTGTCCTTGAGGACAGAGCAGAAGAGATGGAGGGGCTGGCTGGCTCTGAGCCGAGGTCTTACTCGCGAGATTTTTTTCCTCAATGGGGGGGCCTCTTGGAAGATGCAGTTTGGAACAAAGGATAAACCATAACCAACATCAGAAACTGACTTGCAATGTCATCTACAGGTCCTTCGCGCCGCTGCCCAGCCCCAGCAGCTCAGCCGATCCTTCGCCACCGTCCAGTCCGACATCTTCAAGCCTGCCAAGTTTGGCGGCAAGTACACCGTCACCCTGATTCCCGGAGACGGTATCGGTGGAGAGGTTGCCGAGTCCGTCAAGACCATCTTCAAGGCCGACAACGTGCCCGTCGAGTGGGAGCAGATCGAGGTGTCCGGTGTCGAGGAGAGCGCCCTGCGAACCGAGGAGGCCTTCCGCGAGAGCGTGGCCTCGCTCAAGCGCAACAAGCTCGGCCTCAAGGGCATCCTGCACACGCCCGTCAGCCGCTCCGGCCACCAGAGCTTCAACGTGGCCATGCGCCAGGAGCTGGATATCTACGCCAGCATCTCCCTGATCAAGAACATCCCCGGCTACGAGACCCGCCACAAGGACGTCGACCTGTGCATCATCCGTGAGAACACCGAGGGCGAGTACTCTGGCCTCGAGCACCAGAGCGTCCCCGGCGTCGTCGAGTCCCTCAAGATCATCACCCGCGCCAAGTCTGAGCGCATTGCCAAGTTCGCCTTCGCCTTTGCCCTCGCCAACGGCCGCAAGAAGGTCACCTGCATCCACAAGGCCAACATCATGAAGCTGGCCGACGGTCTGTTCCGCAGCACCTTCCACCAGACCGCCAAGGAGTACCCCACCCTCGAGGTCAACGACATGATTGTCGACAACGCCTCCATGCAGGCCGTCTCCCGCCCCCAGCAGTTCGACGTCATGGTCATGCCCAACCTGTACGGTGGCATCCTGTCCAACATTGGCGCCGCCCTGGTCGGTGGCCCCGGTATCGTGCCCGGCTGCAACATGGGCCGTGAGGTTGCCGTCTTCGAGCCCGGCTGCCGTCACGTCGGTCTGGACATCAAGGGCAAGGACCAGGCCAACCCCACCGCCATGATTCTCAGCGGCAGCATGCTCCTGAGACACCTTGGCCTTGACGACCACGCCAACCGCATCTCCAAGGCTGTCTACGGCGTTATTGCCGAGGGGTAAGTGGAACTCGTTTCTTCTTATTTATATGATGAGAGTTTTTTTACTGACAATTTCTATAGCAAGGTTCGCACCCGCGATATGGGTGGTGAGTCCACAACACACGAGTTCACCAAGGCCATCCTCGACAAGATGGAGACCATCTAAATACCAAACCCAACACAACAAGCCTTACATCAAGCGCAAGGCAAACCAAACAAGACTTATTAAAGAGAAACCAAATTTACCCCAAACACGACCAATCTAACAACCACACCTCTTCTCACACATCTCGACCGGCGTGTTTGGGAACATGATACCTCAAACCTTAGAATCCGAGGCGATGCGGAGCGACGCCGCTGGAAAAGAAAAAAACTGATATAAAGGGGCAGAGCAAAAAAGTTTCAAGGGCCAGAAAAAAATGGTTATTGGGGGGAAGGCGAATATTATTGAGAAATGAGGGTGGTGGTGGGAGAATGACAAGGGGGGTTGTGTAACTATGGTTGACATGAGCGTATGGAGTCTGAATACATAGAATTTTACAGTACATGATTATTGCTATTTTGGCTTGAGTGTCTGGGTGTGATTGGTTTGTTGTCGACGGGACTGCTAACACAATTATTATCTATGTATATACATAATTGTTCGTTGGACTTCCTCGCGTTCGTTCAGGTATGAGCATGGTCCGGCTGATTCAGTGCCACCATATTATATGTCACAGCAATGCCGGAGTTTTCATTTCTTCTTCTTTTGTATATACCACCCAGTCTAATAGATCTATACCTAGTAAAAAAGTAAGTACCCTCTGTGCTCCAAATTTTCTAAATCAAAAAGCAACGTCCAAATCTACCTGTAGAGACAAGTTCGACATGTTCTTCAAAGGCTCAGGCGTCGTCAACGCAGCGACAATCCTGCCAAGGCCCTCGTTCAAATAGTCCATGTCATGCGAAAACACGATCCGGAACCAGCCCGGCTTCTCTGATCCGAAACGCACGCCTGAAGCGAGGAAGACTTTGTGTCTTAGTAGGGCATCCATGACGGCTTGGTCGAGATCTTCGGGCTTGGAATCTTGATGTTTGAGATATGTCCTGCCGAGGTCGGCCCAGATGAAGAAGCCTGCATTGACGCCGGTAGCGTAGACGATGTCGTTGGCTTTGGCCCATTTTACAATGTATTCGTAGTAGGAGCCGAGTTTTTGCTGGTTTTCTTTGATGTAGTTTTCGACCCAGACGTCGTCTTCTAAGGCATTCGCAAAGACATGTTCTGATAGGGATGAGACGGAGGATAAAAGCACGGCGGGAGCTAGTGCCGTCATCAAATCCACATTATGCTGAGAGATGATGGCTCCCAATCGCAATCCATTGGCGCCGAAATCTTTGGACATGCCCCAGAGACAATGCACATACGCCGGATCTATCAACCCCGTAGGATCGATGGAGAGAACAGAGTAGAAGGGTGCTGGAGGGGGATTCGTGTCGATTTTGTTTTCAAATATCGATAGAGCGTAGATTTCGTCGCTGATGAGGTGAAGCTTGTACTTGTTGCAGAATTTGAGAAGATCAATGAGGACGTCTCGGGAGTAGCATCTTCCAAGGGGGTTATGCGGATGACACAAGAGGACAGCAGAGACTTTTTCGCCATTTGCTCGTGCTTCGAGAAGTCTTTCCTCGTATTTCTCGACGCAATTGGCTCCCAGGGGATCATCTTCCCCGAAATCAACGAACCCGAGCTTCGTTCCCGTACGCAACGTCGCATCCCCCGGAAAAGCACCATAATAAGGCCTCCCAAGAAGAATCACGTCCCCGGGATCTGCAAACGCCCACGCCATGTGCTCAACCGCCGAAGTACAACCACTCGCAACAGCAACATGCTCCGGCTTTATAGGAACCACGGTGTTGAGATGTTTGGTGAGGAAGCTCGCGATGGCGGTGCGGCTGCGCTTGAAGAAGTCGCCGTAGGTAAAGGCGGAGGTGGGGACTTTGAGGTTTGCGTGGAGGTGTTGTTGGAGGGAGGCGTGCATGAGGTAGTTTTCTGCGACGCCGAGGTTGACGTAGCCGGATGGGTTGAGGGTTGGGTGCCAGTTGTCTGAGAGGATGGGGCCGGAAGGGTCTGGGGTTGTGAGCTTGGAGGCTCGGGATGAGAGGGCCATGGTGAGTGTGAGAGTGTTTTCTATGTAAGTGGCTGCGCGTCTCTGTTTTGGTATGATGATTCTTTCCTTTATTGTTCAGAAACTGTTGTGAGACCAGATTATATGATGAGAAAAGTTGAGTACCGTATAAAGTTTAAGAGAGTTGAAAGAGAGGAGGGGGCTTATAAGTGATCCATATTTTGGTGAGAGGTGAGAGTAAGATAGTGTTTATTAGTTGAGGACCGCCTTTTAGTCATTTAGCCGGCGAGATACGAGGCCAGCCCCTCAATTCGAGATAGACAAGATGCTACGACTTGGGCTATCTATTTTATTCCCGCAAAGGCTGCTATTCACCGATTATCTTGGAGCGTTTCGGTGAGTCTTTGGCCGAGCGGGTGGTCGGCCGAGTTGCGGACGAGACTTAATTGCCTGTTCCCCGTGTTACTTGGTATGGTATAGCGGGGTTCTCTGCGATACGGCGATGATGTATATACTCGTAAAAAAGTACGAAATATCCAGAGTTTCGAAATGGAGTATTGTCAGAAAGTATCTAATTTTTGTAAACAGATAAAAAATTCAAGGCTTAGATTATTTAAGCAGTAGTAGTCGCTGGGTCAAAGGCTTAGGTGGTGAAGCTCACAATGCGCAAGAAGCTTCAAGTATACTTAGGCTCTATGTCTCATAATTCAGTGACTCAACCAATGCAAAAAAAGCCTTTTCTACACAGAAATACAAAAGGCAGCGACAGCCCCCAGAAACGGATTGTGCATTCCAATCACTCGGCGAATGCTGTTAAAATATTAGAAATTCGACAGCATTTCTACCGCTACAAGCAGCAGCGCGCCGCAAGAGTCAAAACGCACAGGCATTGGCCGGATCGGGGAAACCGAACCCCCGTCCGAAATAAGGAAAAAAACCCTGGCAGCCAACCCCTCCATTGGTCGCATGGCGGGGTGACTCCGATTTCTGCGTATGACTCTGCGACTGTGATATTTTTTTTTCTTATTTATTTTGAACCGGCCCAAGCGCGATATCCTCCGTTTCCCGCAAAAAACAACCAGATACCACGAAAAATCGCACACCATGGCGGACAATCAACCCACTACCGGCGATGCTGCCGTCGATGCTGTCGCTGCTGCCGCTGGCAAGCTGCACCTTGACGAGGTCACTGGCGAGATGATCTCCAAGACGGAGCTCAAGAAGCGCCAGAAGGCCCGTGAGAAGGAGGCCGCCAAGAAGGAGAAGGAGGCTGCCAACAAGGACAAGAAGCCCGCGCAGGCCGCTGGCAACAAGAACGCCGAGGCTGCCGAGAAGGAGCTCACCCCGAACCAGGTATGCGCTGCTGATTGGAGATGATGGCATGCGAAGGCAGCTTTGCTAATCCGGGATGATAATAGTACTTCGAGATCCGATCAAGAACTGTCAACGACCTCCATGCCAAGGGCAAGGCTTATCCTCACAAGGTGCGCTCCTAAAGATACTTGACAACGAAGCCAAGACGACGCTGGTTGCTCACCAATTCATAGTTCCACGTCACATATGACATTCGCAAGTTCGCCGAGGAATACTCCAACCTCAAGAACGGCGAGATGAACAAGGACAAGATGATTGCGCTCGCTGGTCGAGTCTACGTCCGACGATCAGCAGGCAGCAAGCTGTACTTTTACGATATCCGCTCCGAGGTATGCCGTGCCACGCCTCCCTTATTCAAAAACAGTCGAATCCGGGGCTAACGATTTACAGGGCACTCGTCTTCAAGTCCTTGCTCAGGCTGATAACCGTGAGGAGGGCACTCCTGACTTTGACGAGCAGCACCTCAACCTCCGCCGTGGTGATATCATCGGTTCGTACATGGAATTTCCATTGTCCAAGAGCGAGACCTCTTCTAACTCGCTTTAATCTAGGCATTCGAGGCTACCCTACTCGAACCAACCCCAAGAACAAGCAGGGATCCGGCGACTTCTCTGGTGAGCTCTCTATTGCGGCTGTCGAGGTCGTTCTTCTGTCACCATGCTTGCACCAGGTAGGCCACTGTGATCGCGTGACTTCATCCTATTCCAGCTTTCTGACTCGTTTTAGATCCCCGATGACCACTACGGTTTCAAGAACCCCGAGCAGCGATTCCGCCAGCGCTACCTCGATCTCATGATGAACGACAACGTCCGAAACGTCTTCATCACCCGTGCCAAGGTTGACTCCTACATCCGCCGTTGGTTCGACGACCGGGACTTCATCGCTGTCCAGACTCCCATGCTCAACGCCATTGCTGGTGGTGCCACCGCCAAGCCCTTCATTACCCACCACAACGATCTCGACATGGACATGTACCTCCGTATTGCTCCTGAGCTCTACCTCAAGATGCTTGTCGTTGGTGGATTGAACCGTGTCTATGAGATGGGCCGACAGTTTAGAAATGAGAGCATGGATCTGACTCACAACCCTGGTAGGTTCTGAGTTCATCACGTCTTTGTTTGGCATGGAACTAATGATTTCTGTCTAGAATTCACCACTCTGGAGTTCTATATGGCCTACGCCGATTACTATGACCTCATGGACATGACCGAAGAGCTTGTTACCGGCCTAGTCAAGCACGTCCACGGTTCATACAAGACCAAGTACCACAACATCAAGGGCGAGGAGGTTGAGATCAACTGGGAAGGCCCATGGCGCCGAATTGAAATGATCCCCACCCTTGAGGAGTGTGTTGGCGAGAAGTTCCCTCCTGCTGATGAGCTTCACACCGACGAGGCCAACCAGTTCTTCAGAAGAGTTCTCAAGAAGACTGGTGTTGAGTGCAACCCTCCTCTGACCAACGCCCGTATGCTGGATGCCCTTGTTGGAGAGTTCCTTGAGTCTCAATGCGTAAGTTGATTTCCCGGTGTTGCATTTCCTTCCCTTTCCCTTCCTTTGGCTGACACTGTTGCTTAGACCAACCCAACCTTCATTACCGGCCACCCCAAGATGATGTCTCCTCTGGCCAAGAGCTCCCGCAGCGTCCCCGGCCTCTGCGAGCGATTCGAGGCTTTCGTTTGCAAGAAGGAAATCGTCAATGCGTAAGTGTTTCTAACTTGACACTTTACCAATATTACTTGCTAACACATTGTATAGCTACACCGAGTTGAACGTCGCCCTTGAGCAGCGTGAGCGATTCGAAGAGCAGGCCCGACAGAAGGCCCAGGGTGATGACGAAGCCCAGGGCGTCGATGAGACCTTCTGCAAGGCTCTTGAGCACGGTCTCCCTCCCACCGGTGGCTGGGGCATGGGTATTGACAGAATGATGATGTTCTTGACCGACAACTACAGCATTAGAGAAGTTTTGGCTTTCCCCACCATGAAGCCTGAGCAGAACACTGGCTCAACAGAGAAGCCTGCTGAGGCCACACAAGCATAGAAGATGTACTTTGAAAGTCTAAAAAAATCTGGAAAAATCAAGACGAAGAAAAAATGGATAGTGACGAGGGGTGTCCCGTCAACGGATGAAATATTGACGAATATGGGTAGAATGTTGTTCTATAAAGTACAGCATCTTGATATTGATGAATAAAACAATAAGCATTTTCCTCGGAAGCAAAATCTAGACTACTCTAACAAATCTGTGCGGACTTGGAGTTGACCTGACTGATAGAGGGTATCAACAATTTCCTATATATCATATATGTCTAAAAATTCTCCAGAAAGCAAATGCGCCACCAACGCCTATACCATGCATCACAAGCTCGCCATCCAACATTGACATACAGCCCGTTTTTAAAATTGTACACGACGCTTGCGGCCGGTGTATTTGGATGTGGCCTTGACGATCTTGCCCTTGCGTTCCATCTGTTCCTTTTTCTTGACAATCCATACCTTGCTGCCCTTCTTGACCTGGGCGTTGTTCGCCTTGAGCCTCTTCCTGGCGTCCAAAACGTCGACGTTGTCCATGCCGTCCACGACGCCCGTGATGTCTGTGTTGCCGCCCTCGTTGTCGTTGTTGCCGACGGTAAGGACGAGATATAGCTTGACGTTCTTGGTGCCGGGGTCGTCTTCGAGGATACCCGCGCCGAAACCCGCCTTGACGGCCGCCTGGGTAATCATGTGGCGCTGCGTGTCGTTTTTAGGATAAAACTGACACACCGCACGGCCTCCACGACGCAACGAAGCGTACAACCCGTTGAAAAAGCGGTTCAAGCGCCCCGTGGGCGAAGTCTCGCTCGACTCTGCGCTGCAAAGCCACTGAATCGCAGAGATGCTTATGGCGGCGTCAAAGGTTCCCGCGCGGAAGGGCACGCCCTGGCCAATGTCGGCGAGCAAGAGGTCGCCCTCGACGTCGCGCTGCAGGGCGATGTCGAGCATGGAGGGGGAGACGTCCATGCCGACCCAGACGTGGGGCCCGCCGTCGTCGGGGTCGACGGCGGAGAGGATCTCGCCGGAGAGGCCGCTGCCGCAGCCGATGTCGAGGATGAAGGAGGGGGATTTGAGGTCGAGCAGCTCGAGGGCGCGGCGGGTCATGGAGGCTTGGATGTTTTGGATGCGGGAGGAGGTTGTGTATTTGCGGGCTTCGATGTCGTCATAGTGGACGTCGGCCGCGCTGGAGTTTTGTGGTTAGAAATGAGGACGGACGATGATGGCCATGATGGTAGCGTGGGGGGAAAAGAAAGGTTGAGAGGGAGAGGAGCTTACAGGGAGTCCTCGGGGCGAGACATTGTGTGAGATTATAGTGTGAGTTTGTCTCGATTGGCAAGATTGACTTGTAGATCCCAAGCAATGCGCCTTGTGAGAAAGGGTTATGTTAAATGTATTGGTTGTCTTTTTTTCTTGGATCATTCAGGTTGCGATGCGGGTGGGCGCATCGTGAACCATTTTTTTGTGGGTGTTATCGATAAGGATTTGCTTGCATGGCGCATAAATAGCCAGGCTCACATGTGAATAGCAGTCAACATCAACATCAGCTATGGAACGAGCACTGCTGCAATTATTGATTCTTAATTATAGATTTTCTATAATTTATAAATAGGATATCGATGCTCGCTTCTTCTTTTTTGTTTTCGGTCAAGTGCACATTGCACAGCTGCATGCATCTCTTCGTTTGCATCCTCATCAGCTCGCCTCGGAGCGGGAAAAGCTTTAGTTCCGTATGACGACAGACCCACGAGATCCCATGCAGCTCATCCCAGCTATGAGCACATGAACGTGTCCACAGCTAACCTTGTCTAAGACGACCTTGTCTCCTTCTTTTTTCTTTCCACCATTCTTCTTCCCCCAAGCTTCTTTTTGCTTTCATACACCTCGTCGCCTAAATTAAAACTTGTGCTTGTCGATATAAGCTTCCAGCAAAGATGTGGATTCTCCCCCTGCTGGGCTACGCCGGCGCCATCCTCGGCTTCTGCTTCCTGACGCTGTCCATCGCGTCCGGGCTTTACTACCTTTCGGAGCTTGTGGAGGAACATACCGTCTTGGCAAAGCGGCTGCTTACACGCCTGATTCAAATCATCATCGGCGTGCAGGTGGTGCTATGGCTAATTGACGGCTTCCCCTTCTGGGCGACCGTTTTGGGTATTGTGTCGCATGTCGTCTACCTGGGCAACATGAGGAGGTTTCCTTATGTGCAGCTCACTGACCCGCTGTTCCTGCTGTCGTGTGGTATGAATTCGAGCTTGACTTATGGATATAGAGGTACACTGCGCTAACATGGATCCTAGTGTTGGTGTTGCTCGATCATTATGTGTGGTTCCGACACTTCGCCGACAGCCAAGCGCGCGCTTACAACCGAACCTCGTACTATGAGCAGGTGGACGTCCCGACGTTCACCATGATTGCGTCATACTTTGGCCTGTGCGTTTGGCTGGTGCCATTTGCGCTGTTTGTGAGCTTGTCTGCGGGCGACAATGTGCTGCCTACAATGGGCACGGAGCCTGTTCGTGGCATGGAGGGCAAAAGCAAGCCTCAGGGTATGGTCAAGGCCGTTGTCGACTGGGTTCGCGGCTTGATCGGGGATATGGCTGGGTCCGGAATGGACCGGCCATAAGAACATGTTGGTTCTCTTTCTTGGAGACGATTGTTAATACGCTGCTACGAGGCCGGCCGGCCAGCTTCGATCGAGTTTCTGAGATGAATGTCGCGCCGAGCATCTAGGACGATGCATCTCTGGAACAAAGACCCTTTCAGAAATAAGTGGGCTTTAATCGCTAAAGTCTATTCCTTTGCGAGGGACCAACTCGGCAGAGATAAAGTCTCCCTCTCTTACTTCCTCAATGTCTCATGCCCTATCATGAAGATTATCGAGCCTTCTATTTACCTTTCTACTTTCGGCTGTGGAAGACGAGACTGGCACCCCGAAGCTCTTACAGGCTGGCAGCAGTATTCAAGCCATCGACTCAGACGATTATCCCAATACTGAAATGACCTACTAGCGGCGATAGTCAACGTTGGCTACCTACCCCTCGACGATAGTATCAATCTTATGGAACGAATGAACTCTGGCAGCAGTGGCATCATGACTAGCACATCCGATTTTCCCCTGATTGCTTCAACAAAAGAAAGGATAGACTCGATGGGACCGGCCTATTCTTTGGTCCATTATGAGTGGGCTGCAGCTCGTGGAATCGTGAGTGCTTTGCGATTCCTGGCCGTCGGAGTCTTTAATAACATATTCATATGCAGGACCAAGAGATTGACGCTGCAAATCGCATATAATTACCATTCTGGAATTCATGCCTCTTGTGTCTATCTGAGATGGAGGAGTTACCATTCTACTGATACTGAACTGTTGTTGTATTCAATAGCCATTACTTGCGTTGGGCCCTTGGCGTCATAGGTAACATGTAGCGTGTTCTGTCACTGCAATATGCGCAATTCTCTTGCAAGACTTGATTAGATATGAGCTTATAAAGCTCGCTATGGAGCATCTTGTCATCAATATCCAAGAGATTTGTTTACTACTGCCCGTAATCCTCGATGCTAGACTTCGTGTTGCACTCAAGGAGCTGATATTGAAACCGAAGAGATGAAGAAAACTCGACTATCCCCAGATATGTAAGTGCATTGAACGAGTGCGTTGAACGTCAAGCATGCGTCTTGCGATAGGTGCACCGTCGTGTATGGTTACAAGCGCCACCAAATCTCGTATCGTAACCCTTTACCATGCGTAGAAATCCTCAGAAAGTCCATGTGTTTATGTCGTAACTCGTCACACAATACCCTTGCGGCCCTGCTGTACTCTTACACTTATAATACATGATTGCAGCCAACGCGCATCTCACTCCTTGCTGCCTGCGCCTTGCCAGAACTTCTTGTCCACCTTGTCATCGGCCGCGGTGTGACCATGGTCGAATTTCTTTTCAAAATCCTTGTTGCTAATGTAACCCCAAGTCAGCTTCGTCCCCCAAGGCTTGGAGTTATATAAGAGGTTGTTTGCTTACTGCTGCCGGACTTCCTCCTTTTGCTCCTTGGTGAGCTCCTCCGACTTATTAACGCCAGGCATGCTAAGATTGGAGATCTTGGGCTGGGGAACGGTGCTGCTTTTGGGCTTTTGCTCTGGTTTTGAGTCGCCTTCTTGCTTGATGGCGGGGACGAGGCGAGGGACGGTTTGGTGGAATGGGCGGATGGAGGTGCGGATGAAGCTTGTGGAGGGGAGTTTTCGGAGGTGCAGAGTTGAAGCCATTGTGTTTTGTGTTTCTGATGATTGTAAATGTGAATGCAATTAAGTTTGAATTTTTTGTTATGTAGAAATTGAAGATTTAAGTGGTTTCGAGCTTTACTTGTAAGCTGTTTTTGGAGATTTGCCTCCTTGGGTGGTGATCTGGTGTTGACGTCAAGGGGGGATGACATCATCAGTGTGGATGAGCTTTGGGGTTTCAGTAAGCGAAATCAGAATGATGAGCGATTGAGATATGAGATGTATTATATTTTTCTATTAAATTGATTTGGCTATTAATTATTCGCTATTGTAAAAAAGAGACGATATCGGTCTATGTGGGAATTAAAAATGAGAAAACCAAATGAAAGACAGGTAAATCCAGACAACGTTTTGACTTGATATTATATAACAGCAGCAACAAAGGAAACAAGTATTAAAGATGATGTCTTAGGCTTCGGGGGCAATGCGGATAAGAGGCGATCCCATACCGGCGCCCTTGCCCCAAGCCTCGTGAGCCTGCTTGATATCGTCGAGTTCCCAGACTGCCTTGATGGGCACTTTGATGGTGCCCTCCTTGACCATGTCGAGCAGCAGACGGAATGTAGGCTGGAAAGAGGACTGGTTGCGGGTAATTCCAAAGAATCTGGTCGTCTTGTTGGACCAAAAGTAGAGCGCCTTGAACAGCAGCTTGAACATGGGGGGCCAAATGGAGCGCGTCTTGCCGTTGGTCAGAGTAGAGAGGTTGTTACCGTAGGCGACGACGACGCTCCTCTCGGCGCTTGACAGGATATCATAAGACTCGTCAAAGCTCTCAAAGCCTAGGGCATCGAAGACGGCGTGAACACCGCCGAGATCTTTCATGGCGCGCATCCAGTCCTTGTTGGTGTAGAGGAAGGGATGGGCGCCAGCTTCTTTAAGAGCGGCGTGGTTTCGCTCAGCGGCAGTGCCGTAGACGGTTGCACCCTGGAGGAGGCAGAGATACATGATGCCTTGGCCGACAGCGCCGCTAATACCGTGGATGAAGACGCGCTGGCCAGCCTTGACCTTTGCAGTGCGGTTAACCATGCCGTAGGCAGTAGTCCAATCAAGAGCCATAGCAGCAGCTTGCTTGGGATCAACGCCCTCGGGAATAGCGATGAGGTGCTTCTCCTCAATGTTGATGTACTCTGCATCCGAGTCGTATTTGGTCATGGCGGTGACCATGTCGCCGGGCTTGAACTTTGAGCAGCCGGGCCCGTTGGCGGTGACCCGGCCGGCGAAGCAGTAGCCGGGGGTGAGGGGGGCAGACTTTTGGAGGGGGTAGATGCCGAGGCGCATGTTGATGTCGGCGCCGGAGAAGCCTGCGTAGTAGATTTTGACTTGGACGTGGTTTTTGGGAGGGGGGGCGATGGTGGAGTTTACGATTTCGAGGCTGGTGGCAGCAGGGCCGAAGGAGGTGATGACGACTTTGCGGTTGGGGATGGCCATTTTGTGAGTTTGTGGTGGTGAAGTTGTGGTGTAAGTGATGAGATTTTTCTCAAGAAGTGGCAAGATGTTGTATTAAATAGAGAAGAGATATTAAAGGATGATGATGCTTGAAGGTGATGATGTGTAAGAGATGCTGTTGCTTTGTTGCTTGATTGCTTGTGATGCTGAACAGATCTTCCCATCTCCAGGACCGGCGGCATCACGTTCTATTTATTCCCCCTTGGACCATCGCACGCCATCACCACCCACGCCAGCACCGCCCGAAAGTGAGCGTCATGGCAGCCCGGATTAGGAAATCGCGAGAACGAAGGGCCCCAATAACCTTAATCGGCCCCAGTTCACACCGTCAGCCCGGGGAAATATTAAGGACAGCGTCAAGCCCTGTGGAACTCCGTGCTCCGTGCTTTTCTGCTGCCCCTGTTTTTGGTTTGGTAGAGTCGCATCCATGCAGCTGGATTTTTGTCGGCGGCACGGAGGCTAGCGAGGGGGAACTTTGGGCCGGTTGGCGTTTGTGGCTGTTTTTTTCTTCTTTGTGGCGCGCTGGTGGCAGCTTCAGTACGCGTATCGGAGAGGTAGTTTTGGCGTCTTTTGCTTGAGTTGTAAATCCATACAGAGCCGGAATATGGAGCTGAATATTGTCAAATAAAATGTAAATTTTTTTTAATTTAATTGCTAATGATACCTTAAAACATTATTTGCCATTTTTCTGCCTCCAAATTGATATTCATTTCGGCGAATTGCTCACCTTCACATCACCAATTCCCATGTAAACGGAAACCTTGGAGGTACCTCCGTGGCATCCACCGATCGGTGCCAGCCGCTGCCGTTCGGGTAGATTTCTGCCCGCGTGGCGCTCTGGTGGCTTGCCCGAGCTGCACTCTCTGCATGCTAAAAGCTGGCCAGCTGTCCTCCGAGTCTCCGACCATCAACTCTTAGAGATTAATCAAGATTCGCTTAAGAAAATTCTCGTCACTAGACGCGCTGCCCGATGACGACGCCTTCGTGGAATCCTTGAGACCCAACAGCACATGCCTCGTAATGTGAATCGATACATGTCCACCGTGACTCACGATGTCATTCATTGGCCCCGGCCATGTTGAGGCTACTATGCTCTATCTTTATCAATTACGGAGAACACGAGATGTTCACCCTTAGCACCTCCTACGGAACCTGGAATCCTTCCACTTGATCCTTTAATCATCTGCCGTCCACCGCCAGATGATACGGCTTGCGCATTTCGCTTCGTCGGCCATGGTCTGCCTGGGTAGTTGATGGATATCTCCTCTTATGGAGACATCACGGGTAACATACCCGACTATTTCGCTTTCAGAGGACACATTTGCTCTTTGCCCTGCAATCTACCGCAAGACCGTTAAGAAGCAATCTGATGGTTCGATGACCATGTGCCACCCACCGCTGGCGCTGGTGCGGCTGGAGCTAGGCCCGGGCCTGGGTCCGTCCACCTCCTGTGACAATCGCAACAAGCTTCCGACATGTGAAGAAGAAACCGGCCCTCGTTTTCCGAATTCATCAAGATTAGGAGCGGCTTGGATGTCGAAAAGTTGTTATGCGCATTCGAGCAACAGCTTCGGCTAAAGATGGAACATGCGAAGCTTCTTTGTGTTGCTAAGAACAGACGCTTACAACCTCCACCGTGCATCGATATCGATCTACAAAGGATTCATTAATTCTGCATGCCAACTTTCCGCTTCGCACCCCACAAATGCGATTAAAAATGAGGCTGTTAGATGCACGAACTTCACCAATGATGCCATTCATGAAAATTTGCATTTTTTGAGAGCAGAATATTCGATATCTACTTGTTATACTTGCTACAGTTGCCAACTGCCAGTCTATATCCTCCCGTTATCCATGCAAAACGTACAATTCAAAATCCACCAAATTTATACCGCTACAACAAAATCATCTCATGCCTGCGAGCTCTGCGATCCCAGCCTCATCACCGAAGCCAACTTCTGTCTCGCGCTCTCCTTATTCCGATCAACCCTCGGAGTAGCGTCATATCTCTCGCCGTCCTCGAATCCTATCTTTTGCGGTCGCGGAGGAGGAGGCGGAGGCGCATGATGCGGTGCCGATTGGGCGGTCGTGTAGTACGATTCATCCCACTCCTGGGCAGACGTTACCCCGTTGGTCTGGAAATTCTGCTGGCTCAGTTGAGGAGTTGGCGGCGTGGTGTCGACGCTCATTGATGGTCGGGGTCGCTCCTCTCGTCTCTTGCGACGCACTGGAGGATTTTGTGATGCGAGAGACTGCTGAGCAGTCTCGTGTGTTGATGCCACCGAAAAGCGCTTGGAGCTGTAGTCATTGCGAGGCTGATCTTCTTCATCTGTTGCAACCTCGTCTTCCATTTCATCCTCGTACGCTCGTAGCTCGCTTCTCATAGCTAGGCTGGCACAGATGCTTCGCGCCTCCTCGATGGCTGCTTTTCTTGCCTTCAAGGCCGTCCGGCGGTCTCGCGTCTCCTTATTCTCCGCGGCGATGGCCTCGACGGTGGCGTTCTGCATGCGTAGAATCTCAATCGGGTTGAACAGTCCGAGCATCCGCAAAAGCAAATGTCTCTCGACAACCTGAGTGATGGTGTTGCGAGTGAATATCCGCGCCGTGAGATCGTAGTATATGAGCATCTTTTCGAGGACTTCCTCTGCCTCGGTGTAGGTGCCGCCATTCTGGGTAGCTTCTGAGCGCCATCTGATGAGACGTTGTTCGTATTCAGGATCGTACGGCTGGATTTCCAACTCCAGGTCGTCAGTCAACCTCTTGAGCTCCTTCTCTGCCTCGTCCATCATTTCCTTCATCTTGGTCTCCAAGAAGTGGAATCGCAGAGGATCCCTCATCCTCAAAGGCCAGACATGGTCAATCACATCGGCCAGGAATTCGTTGCAAATGACTCCGACGTTTTCCTTGTACTCCTGAGCAAGAATGGGCCAGTTTCGAGAAAAGTCTTGGAATAGTATATATGGAGCCCTAGGGTTGGAATCAAGGGGAAGTTCATTACCCCGAATTTGTCGCAGCAGCGGCTCAACTTCCCTCTGTGCAAACTCTTTCTTAGATTGGTCGTCGACGACTCCCGCGGCCGGCAAATTCATGCCAGAACCGGAAGAGGCAGAAAAGTTGACTTTGCTGCCGTGCTGGCGGAATAGGCGCGAGAATCTCTCGCTCTCTTCGCGGACTCGTGCCCTCAGCTTCTGCGGAGGCGTTCCCTTGGGGCTGGATTTTCTTGCGAAGAATGACTCGCCGATTGGATTCTTGTAATTGCCATTGACAGCAGGTGTGACGAGATTGCCTGATGCAGAGAAGAGCTCGCCCATCTCGAAGCGCATCTCCTCGATGGTGTCTTTTCCAGAGCCCATGGCCTTGAGATCAGATTCGCATTGCTCGAGGACCTGTTGGATCTGTCTTCGGAGCGATTTGACATGCTTTCCCACATGTCGCTGGAGCTGAGAACTGAGCTTCTGTCGCAATGCTTCGATCCCCCACATGTGAGGCGGCAGGGCGGCCCATTTGCCCTTTGTGAAGAAATCTGCTTCGCGTCGCGATCGTTCTTCCGCAGAGGACCAGAACTCGCCCGGCCCTGGGTTGAGGAGGATGTACCAGCCGAGCTTGAAGTTGTTTTCTCGGTCTTTGTTCGCGACAAGCTCGATGAACTTGTCCTCGAGACCAATGCCTTCTGTCATGTCCGGCTTTGTCAAGACGCCAATGGTGCGTGAGCCAGAAGGGTCAAAGTGGCGAGCTTTCTTCAATATCGGCGCCTGCACGTAGTCGTTGTTGCCGCCGATGACGGCCAGGATGATGGTCCGGCTGCTCTTCATGTATCGATCGGAGAGCATCTCAATGGTCTGGATGTCTGCCTCAGACTGGTCTCGATTGGCCACACGAACAAGGCCGGGCAGGTCAACGAGACTCAGCATGGGCATTTCCGGTCCCATCTTTTCGACAACAAGGATATCGCGAGCGGCGAAGCGGCCTGGTATGCTGCGCGGCGCGATGAGTTCTGTAGCTTCTCTCATCATGGCGTCAAATGGCGTGTCAATGCCAACATCGCCTCCAAACTGCAACATGCGAGCCTGCTCATTGTAAGGTCGGTTCTTGTCTGGAATAATGGACACCTTGAGATTCGTCTCCTTTGCTCTCCTCAGGCGAATCTCCGTCGCGAAGCGAGTACAAGCTCCGGCGTCTCGGGGGAAAGGTGTGCCGCTGAGGGCTTCGAGGACAGAGCTCTTGCCGGCGGATTGGTCGCCCACAACGACAATCTGAGGCAGTTTAACATTGTCTAGCTGGGCGAACTGGAGCTTGTCGATGAGATCCAGCAGGCCCCTCTGCTCGTCTGCGAGACCTTGGGCTTCGAGGGAAGACCCGAGCGTAGGGGCCATGGCGGGATGTGCGGATTGGGAGTTTAACAGCATAGATCCCATCACCTTATCAATTGAAGTAATAGGAATTGAGGATATATGAATCAAAGAATTTCTTGTCAATTGCTAGAAGCTGAGAATGCCTCTTATATACAGGAGTTATTAGAACAAGGAGACCACTGTAGGCAGGCCTTGGCGGGTATGAACGGCCCTCTTAGGCGTCGTTTCGAACGCCATGATTTGCCACTCCTCCCGCTTTGTTGGTGTGTTTGTGTTTCCGAATTTGCCCCTGGGTTACGCGTTTGCGTACGCATTCACTCGAAGGCAGCCATTTAGTAGAATCTGGTGGGATTTTAAGAGCTACTAAGGTAGATTTTGGGGTACGGTACTCCAGCGTGACGAGTACAAAAGCGCAGGCAGCCGGTTAAAAGTGTGGCGAAGTTATATGTGGCGCACTAGTGTGGCTGTGCAAGCCTGTTTACTTGTTTGCCGAGGCTTAAATGTTGAATGCCACTGCGGATGTAATTGTTGAGACTGGGCACATGGAATTACTCCCGATGTTAGGTGGCAGTGCTAGTCCAGATCCCAAAATTTAGATGTGCTGTATATCCAGATGTTTAAAGAACAAGGTATAGCTCAGCAGGAGATGCTCATGGTTGGGAATGCCCTGTGACTTACATTACCCGGGCGGGCGCAGTAGGTAAGTCAGATAAACGCCCGTAGCAATCCGTAGCAGCATGCAGCGCTCCATCAGTTAATACCTTTAGTTGCGGCATTTCACCAATTTTCGCAGAAATGTTAACAGCTGGAAGAAAACTATTCCAATGCGTGCTGAATACGGCATCAACTCATCCAAGGCTCCGTTCAATATATTCTTGAAAATGCTGATTGTCTGGAGCCACGTCCCCTCCAGTCTCTCCATCTCAGCCAGCCCCATGGTGTAAGACTTGCCCAATTCAGCCATGGATAGACGACATATATATTAGGCCATATTAATTCTTGTAATATAAAATGCTTAAAAAGTCGTCTCCCGGTGTGTTTTTAATAAAGATTAAGCAGCAAGTATTAAAACAAAAGGTACTCAGAAAAAATAACGATTATGCCATTCGCAGAGTAAGTATATTATTATCCTACATAGGATTAATTGGTAACCGGGCTCGCAGCAACCTACCAGTTCAGTTCTCGGACGAGAACGCCGAAACCAAGGTTGGCACGGTCAAAAGCTTCAATATAATTACTACGCTCACTTTAATAATTATGCACGATCGAGATAAAGCTGACGAGAAGTATAGGACGGGATCTATACGCTTGAACTCGAAGGAAACGAGGTCGTAGAAGTGGAAGAGGCGAAAGTAATGGAGATCCAGCTTCAGATGGGGGGTAAATGATTAACTCAGGTATTTGGCAGGTAGGGAATGAAATATAAATACCTATTAATGAAACTGCATGGTCAGGATGAAAATCTCTTACATGAATGCGAGGACGAAGTGGATTCTTCGCGACATACACCTCTCCACCGTACGGCAAAAGCAAAGTGTAAGGATGCGATGAATTGATCTTGTCTTACGGAGCCGATATAGCAGTAGATGTTGCAATTCTCTAAGACAAGGAGAAAGCTGTTAAAAATAGCAAGAGGAGGGATGTTGCAAAAGATCATCTCCACCAAATTGCATTAACTACAGCACTCTCCATCTAGATTGCCGAGAAACGCACCAATCTCTCAGTCAGCTACAGATACCAATTCCTACCTAGGAGTTTCCTCTTTGCCGAGTTAGGATACTTGACTGCATAGCCTTAGACAGAGAGCCGGGCAAATCCACCCCGCTTGTTCTCTTCATGCTCTCCGCTCAGCACAATCACTTACATCCGGAGAAATGCTGATTGTCTGGTGCCACGTTGACCCCAGGCCTCTCCATCTCAGCTAGCTACAAAACGGCACCATCGCCCGATTGAGCCAGTGACAGTTTGTTTGATGATGGTATGATAACCGTGCCATAAAACAGTTAAATGCGCAATCTTTCGGCACATTTTCGTTTTCGTTTTCTAAAAAGTCCCAGGCACCAATCAATAACAAAGACCATCACCCAGGAAATTCCAATCATCATGAAATACCAAGTGTAAGTGTATCGCTATGCTGCTCAGGTATCATTCATTCATAACCATGTCGCAGAGGTGATAAGGTCTAATTCGATATGTCTGATGGGACAGTTATGGTCGGCATGGTCGGAATGTTCTTCGTAATTACTGCCTTGCCCTGTATAAATGTAGACAATTGAGAACAGGGCTGACAAATAGAATAGGGCGGGAAGTATATGGTAAACGTCGGCAACTACCAGACTTATTCAATTGCGGAGTCGGAATTGAGGCCGCACAGGGGTTAATCGTCCAATTCATTCTCTACAAGGCCGGCATTCACTTAGACGCGGTTATATACTGCCAGGATAAAGTCAGATAGAGCATTGCTTCTCACAAAAAAACCCCCCCTAGGCAAGCATCCAGGCGTATATATCAATTCCAGAAGAAGCATATCCACTATGCGTAACCTTTTCAAATGAAGAGCAATCTTTTCCCAGCCTCAATTCCTTTACTGCCACGCATCTTCAAAATTCACTTTCGAAAGAATTTTCTAATCGTGGTAATGGTAAAAATAAACACAATTAAAAGAATTGCCACGTACAACAAATATTTTGCCAAGGGAAACAAAGCAAACCGAAGATTGTTCGATGCCACTGCGATATTATCCAGCAGCCAGACAAAACGGCGAAGAACCGGTGAGAGAAGATAGCCAAGAGCTCCTACCACAAACAGGCCGATCGAGCCCAGCAGGCAAGAGACCGTTGCCGCGCAAACATACCACATTTTCTTATTGTCGAGTAGTGTATGGCGTGCCTTTTCATTGCGGGCCATGGCTTTGGTTGGAGTTTTCTGTAGAACTGTTCCATCTTCTCTCTTCGTGCTCTCGTCTGGCGAAGAAGGGGTTGGCGTATCCTCAGTACAGACCATGTTATTTGCACAAACTTCATCTTTCCTTTTGTCTTCATCGCAAGTTTTAGTTGGTTCGTCATTACCCACTGAAGGCTCTTTACTTCCGTCTTCAGTTTGCAACGAACAAATCTCTTTCTTGCAATCATCGCCTTTGTCCTTCAAGTCAAGTTGCTTAGTCTTGCAGACAGATTCCGTTGATGCTTTGCCATTCGTGCTTTCAGGTTGCGAAGAACAAATCGCTTTCTTGTCATTTTCACTTTTCTCCTGTGCGCCAAGCTGTATATTCTCGTAGACGGATTTCGTTGATGTTTTCCCGTTCGTGTTTTCAGGCTGCAAAGAATGAACACATGTCTTGTCGTCATCGCTTTTCTCCTTGGCCTCAAGCTGTTTCTTCTCGCAGGCGGGCTTGGTTGATGCTTCCCCCTTCGTGTCATCAGGCAACGCCGGACGAACCATCTCATTGCTTTTTTTCTCTTGCTTTTTCTTATCAACTTCGCGTGGTTCGCCTCGGCCAGAAGGTTTCGAAGTTCTCCATTTGTTACTTCCAAATAGTGAAAAGTGTCCCATTGATTCCAGCCCGTTTCCAGCACCTCTGACCATAACTATGCTCTCGTTGAAAGCCTTGTACATGGCCACGTTGAGCTCTTTATCCGAAACGATCGAATGTGCTGTGGATATCGGGTTAGTCATATAAACATCAGACATCTGGAATCATTAAACCGACCGTAGGCCAGCACGTCCTCCGATCCTTGGCACTCTGGTTTAACCAACAAAGCAACGCCTTGTACTGAATGGAAGGCCCTGGTCGCCACCGCTTGACCAAGTCTCATTTTCTTCAGGAAAAGCCAAAACCGGGTATTGGACTGTCCCTGGTGACCTGTTAAGAGTCGCTCCAGCTTCTTGCGGCAACTAGATTCGTATTCAGGGGAGCCATAGTTCAAATCGACACTCATGGTCCAAGTCTCAAACATGATAGTTGCCGCTGCCATATCGCTAGTAAAGGTCTCGTCTGTTCCGCCTGCCACACATTATTAGCATTTCAGCCACGCAAAGGGTAGAAGCTCCATTACCTAGTTTCTGATAAAGTGTCTTATGATCCAAACCAGTGCCATCTTTTCCATGATTTGGATGCTCCAAAAATTTGGTTGTAGCAACGTTACGAATGTGTAACTGGTCAAGGTCGCCATATTCCTTTAGCTCAAATGTCCATTTGAAAGGAATCTCTCTTCCTTCGCGCCGCATAAATTGGAACAAGCCCCTGATGTAGCTCAACTGTTGGGCGCCGTGTTTTTCGGTCAATTTCTCTCCTATTATGCATGGTTCTGTTAGATACCACGCTATCAAATTCAGAAACGCTTTCTTTCTGAAAAAGATCATTCTCGAGCCATGGAACGCGAGATCAATCAAAAGACTGTTGATGATTCGGACGTGTTCGGCAGATATTTTAAAGATTGTGAAGTAAAAATTGTCACATTCGCACAATTTCTGGTCCTTTCCAATCCTTTGGACCAGTTGTCCATTGACCTCTTCCATTGGAGTAATCATTGCCTTTCGGATGGGGAGATTCTTCAATATGGATTCATTTCCATTGCCAAAGTCGGTCTCATTCTGGGTTTGTCGCACCGTAGCAACTGGATTCTCACTGTCGATTAACTCAGGCAAAAGGTTGTACCGCAAGACTATCATGAGCTTTGGCGAAATAGGAGCAAACCTGTGAAAGCAAGGAGCTAAGTCCACATGGTTCATCATAGCCTCAATCTGGTAAGCTGCGATCTTCCCTTCGGTTACGTTGCAGCAGTTGTCCGTAAGGATAAACTCGTCGACATGGTCTTCTGGTGTGCAGATAGTCATATACATCTTATTCATATGATCAATAAACGTGTCGGCAATGGGGAAGTAGATGCTGTGTTTGATGAGCTCGACCCAGATCCCTGCCGGATCAATCTCCACATCAATGATTATCTCCAGGCTCTGAAGCCAGACATCAAGCGGCTTTGTAAGCCCGTAAGTTTCCATGAATTCCTGCAACCACACCTTATCATCCCCATCGTAATCTTGTACGTTGTCGAGGTTGTATTTTCGGTGGTATTGCACGCTACGCAAGGTAAGCAGGAACATGAATTTGCGTAAGAAATCATTGTCTTTTCTTGTCAGACATATGTTGTCTCTGCCGTTTTTATACGTCTTGACGATCTTGCGATAAATGAGGCTCGCCTTGCTTTCTATGGCGGCAAACTTCTTCTCGAGATGGCCATGGTCTTTCAGCAGGTTTTCGGTGTCCTCGTACATGTCCTCCATGCCACAAGTACGTCGTACAGCACATTCTTCCAGGTAAAATTCGCCAGAGAGGTGGAGGGTATTAACCGCTGGCTCTCCAGAATACATCCCAGTCTTGGCGTTGCGCTTCTGACCCTTCGCCGTGTCGTGGGAGTCGGGAGAAACATATTTGTGGGCAAAGTTCTTGAGGAGAAACTGAGGAATGAAATGTTGATACTGATGCGACGGCTTGCTAGCTGCGATGTTTGGTTTTGCAGGATTTGGCCCGACGGCGAGAGGATCAGGTTCGGTAGCCATGTTGTGAGGCTGGAATGTTTTTGTTGAACGGTGAACCCCCGCTTCAGCTGGCGGGCTGGGATCATGATGCCTGTTTCAAATTCATGTACGAAGAGCCAGACAAGCCAATCGACGCCTCGCCAGCCTGCCGGTCAGGGATCAACCATATTCCATCGTGCCGTGCCGACCAGGCTGTGCACATATGCAAGGGAAATGAACCTATCAACGCTTTCGCTTCGGTTGGCGGGAAGTGCAGACAGCTGTTCACCTCGATGTGAAGCATAGCGCAAGGAGGATAACCTGCTACAGCAATGCTCTTTTCGATCTGTATTATACCGCTGAATTGGTTGTGCGGAGGATTTGACGTTGCAATAAGGCACAACTCTTTATAGTGAACTGTAAGATGATTCATTGAGTTGGTTCAGAATTGACACGCTCGAGTGACAGCAATGACGCGTGTAGGTGACAAGTTCCTCAGGCACTTTCACTGCAAAGAATGCAACATTATCTAATATTCTCAACCCCGCAAGTAAATGGACATCTCACACACAATGCAATACTGCATGGAACATACTATTGATACGTAAGGCTGAATGTATGCAGCTTGTTACTCAAATCGCCCTCCGCAAGCAACCAAGTTACCCTGTAAACCGTCATTTGACGTAGTATTGTCTAGCCAGCAGCCCGGATTCAATTGAATTAGAATGGTAAACGTCAAAAGTAGAAAGCTATAGGGTTTGAATCATATACGAGATGATTTGGGACAATGAGAGTATTGGGGAACGAAATAATAGTCTCACCTGGTAATCGCCTCGTATCCTCAACTAACAGAATAGCACACTTTATAAGTGCAGCCGTGCCCTTGAATCAACTGCCTATCTATTTATAGTCTATTACCTGTCCTCTAGAGTCGGTATATTACAGGTATATTTCGTAGTTTTTCAAGCTCTGTGAATCAGACCGCTTATTCAATTTTCAGATAATTTGGCTCAATGTTGATGTCACGAGGCCCTCCAGCACAATCTCCCATTATCAAACTAACCATGCGCCCAGGAAATTCTCGTAAATATCTCACACGATTATCAGCCTTGAAAAGGCTATAAAGATGCTTAATTTGTCGCTCGTACTTAGGCCCATACACTCCGCCTTCCTACTTGTGACAACAGGGATCGCGGAATCCCGGTCATAAGGCTTCTCGGTCCGATTTGCCTAGGACTGCAGACATGAGCTGTTTGCTAGCAAATAGCTCAACTATTCCCGAGATGCATATATATCAGGGTTCTAATAACACGTCTCCATTTCAACAGCTACTCTCCGCAAACCTGGGGACTCGACATCGCACCATGATAGGCTCGTGGCCTATCATACAGGCCTCACGATGCAGCCACATCGCCCACTCCAAGATGCCGGGAAATGGCCCTTCTCCGGCCCATTGCTAACACCTCACACGCAGCAACTGGAAGCATCTGCGTCATAATACAGCCTTGGCAACTTCCTTTCGAGTCTGTTCCAAGGGGAACTTGGACTTTGACACGGCCCCACCAGCGGAGCTATCGCCGTCTTTTCTCTTCGGCCGCTTTGCCGGAGCCCGTCATCGTGTACTTGCTTCGGACATCGTTGACCCGAATCTTCGTCCATGGAGTTTTGAATCTGTCCGAAGACAGTCTATATTCACTTTTGACCCCCATTCATTGTTCGACTTGAGCTTTGCCCGCACTATTATCCTTGGCTATCGTCGTGGTTCGTCGACGGCGGACCGTCGGCGAGACTGGCCTTCAAAACCAGGGGTTGGCCGTCAAATGATGTTGAAATAGTGTGATAAGAATTCTATTGCATACTTAGTACGTGGCTCCTGGTTCGATTGAAGTCCATCAATCCAAATGCCCCTTTCCAAGATCGCCGTACATCCACACTTGATACTAGAAGAGTGGGTACTCAGGAGGCGCCACAAAGACTCTTCATTGAAGATCATTGAAAAAGGATGAGCATCTCTTTGTGAATCTTCTATTCACTTTTGAATGTACCACTTGGTTCTTTTTCTCACATTAGATTCACCTTTCTCTTACAACGCCTCAGTCTTGTCGTCTCTCAAAATGACGTATAAACCGAGTATATGCACAATGTCTCTGGGGAGATGCTACGCTGGCCATTCTCTCCCAGAGAAACTAGACGTGGCAATGAGCTCTGGCTTCACAGGCATAGAGTTATTCTATGAAGACCTCCTGGATCTCGCCAAGAAGATGCCTGGAGGAGCCACTCCGGAAAATCACATCTCGTCCGCACAGTTGATTAGAGGATATTGCGACGATAGAAACCTTGAAATCATCTGTCTCCAACCATTTATGCACTATGAAGGCCTCGTGGATCGCAACTTGCACAATCGGCGTATAGAAGAGATGAGGCTCTGGTTTAAGATGGCGCACGTGTTGGGTACTGATCTTATCATGCTGCCAAGCAGCAACTTGCCACCAGAGCAAATCACTGAAGACATGGACTGTATCATCCAAGACATGATAGAAATAGCTGAGATGGGTCTTCAAGAAACGCCAGTCATTAGGTTTGCATACGAAGCTCTCTGTTGGGGAACTCGTGTTGAGACCTGGGAAGCCAGCTGGGACGTTGTATGCAAAGTAAACCGACCAAACTTTGGCATCTGCCTAGACACATTCAACATTGCAGGCCGCATATACGCTGATCCTACAATGTCAACTGGCCGCAACCCAGACGCCACTCAAGCCTTGACACAATCTTTGGATCGCCTTGTCCAGTCTGTCCCAGCTGATAGAATATTCCTCTTGCAGGTAGCTGATGGAGAGAGACTCGAGCGCCCATTACTTCAAGATCATGAGTTTTACGATCCAGAACAGCCACCTCGCATGAGCTGGTCTAGAAACGCAAGGCTATTCTATGGCGAGCCTCATTACGGAGGTTACCTACCTATCCGAGAGATTCTTCAAGTTCTTGTTTCGCGGATTGGTTTCAAAGGCTGGATAAGCCTTGAAGTCTTTAACAGGCGTCTGACAGATACAGATCAGTCGGTTCCAGAAGAAATGGGCAAGAGGGCAGAACAGTCATGGAACAGCCTCAAGAGAGACCTCAATCTGAATACCTATAACCTCAGCTATACGAGCAAGCTTTTCGATTTATTACAGTACGTATCTCAATCTGGGTTTTTGTTTTCTGACAAAACGGCTAAGATGTACCTGAAGCAGCCTATTACACCCAAAGAAAATGCTATGGAGCTATAGGTCGAGTAACGACTCGCAGCACATTGTTCGGACTCCCATATGATTCTCTTTAGTTCGCGAGGTTGTGACTCATCTACGAGATGTAAATAGCCCAGCCAAAGCTACAGATGTGGGGGATGATAGTCTATTAGAAGGACAGGGAGTAGATCATGGCCAAGCTTTCGTGGCGATTTATTAATCTCATCAGCTAGATAGACCCTGCCTAGTATTATATGAGTGAGTGAAAGAATTTGAACGTTGTACTGGAACATCGAAACATCTAATAGCTTAGCGTTACATTTCTTCAATTTCCTGTAACCGTACCATATATTGCTCTCGGAGACGCTTGAGGTAGCCAGAGATAGTCTCCTTGTTTGAGGACTTCTTGGCTTGGTTAATGGCTTCATAAAGGTTCAACGCGAGTCTGCGTCGGTGAATCTCTTTATATGCGTCAGAGCTCTGTCGGTTCGACTCTCGCCTTTTTCTCAAATCATTCGCAACGGTCTCTGCGCAGTTGATAAAACTCTGCGGCATTCCAATGGCGCGGGCCAAAGCGATTCCATAATGGTTTTCGTCATCAACAGTTCCGGCATCAGCTTTGTACAGCATTGTCAATTGCGGCAGTCCTCCCTCCCCAACCGATGTGCTGGATAACAGATGGAGATTGAGGACGCCGATACGGTCTGCAAACACTCGAGCCAGCTCGACAAAGTGGGTTGCAAACCAGATAGATGCCCTAGTGTTAAGCAGAGCTTCGGATATGGCCATTGCAATGGCCATGCCATCTCTGGTGCTTGTCCCGCGGCCCAGCTCATCAATGACTGCGAGGCTCTTGTTGTCTATATTTTTCAGAATGAAAGCCATTTCCCTCATCTCCACTCCAAAACTCGAGAGATTTGCCTCAATATTATCTTGGGTCGAGATGCGGGCAAAGATGTTGTGTATGATTGGAAAGGATGCGAACTCTGCCGGGACAAAACATCCAATTTGGGCCATAATTTGAAGCAACGCTACTGAGCGTATGTATGTGCTCTTGCCGCTCATGTTGCATCCTGTGACACAGTGAAAACGATGCTGCTCGGCCGAATAGTAATCGTTGGGTGTGTACTCGCTTGCCATTTTCTGCAAATAATAATGTTCAGCCCATGCAAAGCAATTTGTACTTAAGTTCTAGGGCGGTGCGTTACCTTGTCGAGGATTGGGTGCCTTGCTGATTTTAAAGCCAAAGTGTCCTCCATATTTGGCCTCACATAGTCGCGCGTGGTGGTGATTTGACCAAAGGAAGATATCATATCCACAAGAGCAATTGATTCGCATATCCGGAACAAAGGTGACACCTGGCGTCGAAGTTCTTTTACCAAGTCACGAACGGCGGCGTCGCTTCGCACAACTATCTCGTTCGAAGTGTCCAAGAGCCGTTGATTTAGCTTGACAAGATTGAGCGTCTGACATTCCATGTGATTCTTTTTTGGAATCACATTTATGAAATCTTGTCTTATTATATCCTTGTCCAAGTCCACTGTAGGGATTCGGAACCAGTATAAGCGGCGATTATCGAATTTCAAGGTTGCCGCAACACGATATTGTTCTGTATACGCGTGTGTCAATTTTCATTCTTTGGGTTAAGTGATGGTGGCCGCCCATACCGTTGATCACATCTGAGTATGCGTGAATAGCTTCGGTAAGCTCTCTATATGTTTGACGAGCAACATCCAACATGCCGCTAATACCGGATTTGACCGCAAAGGCCCTTTGATTGCGCAGATCTAGTGGAGATTTCATGTAGGTGACATCAGGTTCAATCACCCGTTTAATGTTGAGTAAAATTGGAACCGTTGTCTCTGGTTGGCACAGATTCCGTATCTTGACAAGCAAGTCGCTTTTTGCTGGGTGAAGGGCTCTGTAGAGGTCAGGAACCGATTCCAAAAACGATTTTATCATGAGTATGTGGTTGAGTTGCTCTTCAACTGCAGATACTCCAGTAACATTCCGAATAATAACTAGCTGCATTCAGAGGTTATCTACATGTTGATAGGTTAATATGCTGTGGCTTACCTTTGTGAGGGTTTTCTCAGCATCATGAAAAAGTTTGAGGGCTAATTAGCGACTCAGTCAATTATTCACCCAATCGATATTCAAGCCGCTCTCCCTACCTTTGCGAATTTCATGAAACATTTCTTCGTTGGTGACCATTTCTTCCAGCGCATCGTAGCGTGTCTTGATGAATCCATCGAAATCGGTAGGTGGCTGGAGCATATTGTTGCGGAGCACGCGAGAACCCATCGGCGTAAGAGTGTGATTCAACAACCCAAATAGGCATTCTTTCGATTTGGCAGACTTTAGATTTCGCATTACTTCCAGTGATTGCATAGCGGATATGTCTATCATCATGGTGTCTTCGGAAGGCTGATATCTGATGCGCAGCGACTGAGGCGAGAAGCTGAGATTGAACTGGCGATCGATATATTTCATAGCCTAGTTTTCGTAAAATCAGTCTCTTTCAATGAAGAGTAAAAAGGGGGAAACGACATACCGCAGAGAAACAGCATATAGCGTAATATTTGCCCTGAATAGCCACTTTAATTGATCCAATATCACCTTCAGGGGCAAGGTGCTCGATGTACTCTATACCGGCGGATTCAGACCAGGCAGAACGGTCGTGAGAGGACATCTCCGCCTCAGGTATCAGTCGCTGAACAAGAGAAAAGAATGTGCTAGGCTCGTTGGGAGAGCATGCCGAAGGCATAAAGACTATGCGAGAAGGGCACGCTAGTTGAAGCTTGTGAATTGTCCTCACGTAGGATTGGTTGTCACATATCTGGCTAAGAGTCACTTCACCGAGAGAAAGATCGACAGTAGCGATTCCCACTGTAGGAGTGACGCCTCGTGCTTCACTAACTGCGCACACAACATCGTGAGAGTCGCTTTGCCCAAGGATAGAAGGTGTGGCTTCGCTTCGAGAGCGACGTGAGGGAGTGGTAAGACGAGAGGTAGTCGTCGAGGCTGTTCTGTAGGGGGTACTGGGCCTAGAGCTGGCAATGGATGGAGAATATCGAGATGAAGGGTTGTCTTTATTTCTGAGAATATGGCTAATAGCTTGGCTGGAGCTGGTACCAGATTGATAGCCGGGAGAATTAGGCGGGACTGAGCTGGAAAAATAAGAGGAAGCTGCCCCCGTTGTTCGAGACGAAGTCTGAGATGATGGAGACGACATAACGGCTGAGGATGAAGAGGCGGCACCTGAGCAGAGCTGGAAGACGAAAGATTGCGGCAATCGAGGCCACAGTTGCAAAATCACTGTAAGATTTACGAAAGTTGCCCAAGACTCGGTGATGGTCGAGATGAGACTGTGCGCTGTGATGGCCTGCTTGTGTTTGAGTGGAAGATGAAGCATCCGGACAGATACCAAAGATGGACAGGGTTGAAGTTGAGGATTTTATTAATTTATGGTTACGGTATTGCTGAAAATTTAAGTACTACTAGGTAAGAAGCTGCAAGCTCATCCATCATTGCACCTGCCCATTCACTTATCTGATAGAGAAGATTGATTATCTGCATTATCTGCGTATGAAACGAGCAGGAAGGAGCTGTCTCGGGAAGCATGTGATGTTACTGGCTGCTTGTACGTACCAATCAGCTCTTGCAGCTGTCCAGGTACCCGAGCCAGGGAGCTGAGTCATGGTTAGTAGGGACCGCGGTTTAGCCCGAAACTTCTCCCAAAACAACCTTCTTCTCCACGTCTTGACCGCGCTGTGACGCCACGAATCACATTGGACACGCACAGGTTCGACTTCAAATCCACACGCAGTCTAGCGATATCAGCGCGAACCGCCGGCGCACCAGAACAGCCATGTTTGGGATCCTCGAGGCCGTTGCCGTGCCCCATGCCGGCGTCTTCAGCACGTACGAGGAGCTGATCAAGGACCTCAATGGTCGAATGGAGAAGGAGGGCTACAAGATTGTCAAGGCTAGGTCGCACCGCTCACGGATGGGTGGTGCCGATATCCCTGGCAATGACATTGTCCGCTGCGATCTCGTCTGTGATCGAGGTGGCCGCCCGTATAAATGCATGGCAACCAAGCACAAGACCACCACCAAGAAGACTGATTGCCCCTGGAAAGCCAAAGCTGTCAACCGCAAGAGCATCGGGGGCTGGGTCTTGACCATCTCATGTGACCAGCACAACCATGCCCCCGGAACCCCAGAGCCACCGACACCCACTGAGATGAGCGACGATGAGAATGAACTTACTGAGCTTCAAGGTTGGTCATTGGATGATTTCATGGCGTCCGAGGCTGGGATTCTAATCAATACGTGATAGAAATCGATGACGGCCCACGACCTGACACGCAGACAGCAACGGCTATTCAGCTGGCTGGCATCTCCGAAACGACGCTTCGATTAACCGGCGACACTTTCCACCAACTCAAGTCCGACTATCGTAAGATGTCACAGCCAGACCGATTAAACGCGTTGGCACAGTTTCAGATGCAAATTGCAGCCATCTACGCCGTCCAGAATGAGGATTGGCAGCGTCAGCGCAGGCAAGAAGCCCAAGACAAGAGACATTTGCTGGTGGATAAAGGCCGCAGACAGCTGTCAGCACAGAAACAGCGTGCAAGGCGCCGTGGACGGCAAGAAGACCAATCGCAGCAGCACCAGCACCAGCAAAACATGGACCAACAGGCGGTCCATCATCAACTCCAGCAGGAAGCACAGAACAGCCATCTCCAGCCGTTGATGCAAGGTTCACATTTTCAGCTTGCCCAGAATCCCACTACCGATCCCGTCTCCATCCCTGGTGGGATGGCGACCACCTCAATCTTTCCCGTGTTCGGAGGCACGCCTAAGAGAATGCGTGGCCACCGACCGTCAATGCCGACGCAGCCAGACGTCTAGACTCTCTCTTGACAGTCATCTTCAAAATGCATCGGATATCTCATCCGATGCAACTTTTTTTGGCCCATTAATGCTACAGCTCTCGACCGGGGCCCTTGAGGCATTGGCGTGGGCTTACCTTTCTTGGCGAAACCCCACATTCTCACCGCCTTAATTTTTCGTCGAGGTCCTAGTTTTTTTGCCATTTGGCCCCACCATTGTGATTCTGTAGCGAACTCTGAACAACATTTATCGAAACATCGTCAGGCCAAGGAAGCTCTTCAACTTGCCATGGCTACGGTGCTACCCCCTCCGTCCAAGCGCCAAAAGCGCGAAAACTTGGAAAAAACACAGATACAGCAAGATGTCACCGCCGTTGCGGCCGGCCCCGCGGGCTCGTTCAAGGCCCGATTTCTCGACAGCGACGGAAAGCAGATGGCCGATGTCATCGAAGTGCCTCTTGCTGATGCATCCGAGAAAAATCTATCATTATTGTTAAACACGCTGCTAGCTAGGGTTTGTCTCCACTGCTTGATTGGACATACCAATGGAGCGCATTTGCTGATGGGTGACAAAAATAGGAAAGGGAAGAATTCCTCCCATATCGCTTCCGAATACACATCCCAGAGACGGACATCATCGTTGATCAATACCCGACCGATCTACTCCAACTTTTACGCAGTCATGGTATTGAGAATCCATTTGAAACCACGGTTACGCTCAGTGCCGAACCGCAGGCTGTTTTCAAAGTCCAAGCAGTCACGCGGATGTCTCATAGAATACCTGGGCATGGAGAAGCAATCTTGGCTGCTCAGTTTAGTCCTGCCACTAGCGGCCTATTGGCAACGGGTTCTGGAGATAAAACTGCCCGGATATGGGACACGGCAACCGGCACTCCCAAGTACACCTTGTCTGGTCATGCGCACTGGGTTCTGTGTGTCTCTTGGTCCCCCGATGGTATGCGCTTGGCTACTGGAAGTATGGACAAGTCCGTACGACTTTGGGATCCTGCGACAGGGAAACCTGCTGCCGGTACCGGAGCTTTGACAGGGCATTCCAAGTGGGTTACCAACATTGCCTGGGAACCGTATCATCTTTGGGAGCATGGATCTCCTCGGCTGGCGAGTGCGAGCAAGGACACAACAATTCGTGTTTGGGCAGTAAACACAGGACGGACCGAGCATGTCCTGTCCGGCCACCGGAGCAGCGTGAGCTGCGTCAAATGGGGAGGAACTGGATTGATCTACTCGGGCAGCCATGATAAGACAGTCAGAGTCTGGAACGCCGAGAAGGGAACACTGGTGCACACGCTATCCTCTCATGCCCACTGGGTAAATCATCTGGCTCTGTCTACTGACTTTGCACTACGCACGTCATTCTACGATCACCAGCCAACACCAAGTGGCGAGGAGGAAAGACGGAACAAGGCAAAGGAGCGTTTTGAGAAGGCAGCTAGATTCCAGGGAGAGATTGCTGAACGTCTTGTATCAGCCTCTGTAAGTTTACTTGGCAAACAATCTATGGTGTTGCTTCGTTTCTCTAACTTGATCTCGTGCTTACACAGGACGACTTTACCATGTACCTATGGGATCCTTCCCAAGGCACAAAACCGGTTGCACGGCTTCTGGGACACCAAAAGGCCATCAACCACGTGACATTTTCCCCTGATGGCAGTCTCATCGCGAGTGCCGGATGGGACAATCACACCAAAATCTGGAGCGCAAGGTTTGTGTTTCGAGGACACCGAGGGAATGCATTTGGCACGTGCTAACATCATGTCCGATATAGGGATGGCAAATTCATCAACACACTCCGTGGCCATGTCGCGCCCATATACCAGTGTGCTTTTTCTGCCGATAGTCGGCTCCTTGTGACGGCATCCAAAGATACCACATTGAAAGTGTGGTCGATGGCTACGTGTAAGCTGGCCGTTGATCTACCGGGACACCAAGACGAAGTTTTTGCCGTATGTTTGCCCCCTTACCGTCCCAATTTGTTAACTCCCGAGCCAATGGCTAACAGCGTGCTAGGTTGATTGGAGCCCTGATGGACAAAGAGTAGGCAGCGGAGGAAAAGACAAGGCCGTACGCCTTTGGATGAACTGATGACGATGATGGGAGCGAATCAAAAAAAGGGTAAAGCATGTGTGTTATCGGCGTCCAGTCAGGGATTGATTACGTGTATGTTCTAGGTCTAGACTCTGTAGAGCTGTTTGTGCAGCATCCGCTAATGATAGAGAGCAAATGTGGCATTGCCCAAGGGCACGGCTGATGCAATTTACATGAAGCACTTTGTGAGCAAGGCCTGATGGACCAGTCGTATACTAGCTTAAGGGGGAATTCCAAGGAGAGCCAAGCCCTGCGCCAATTACTGCCGAGTCTGCCCTGTGATACATCGTGACAGCGCCCTACATGACGCATATAAGCTGGCAGAGGCGTTTGGGGAGCTTCTGCTGACGCCCTTGAGAGGCGCATGCGATCCCTCTAGGCAAGCAGGCAGTTTTCGTTGCCTGATATCGCAACAGAGGTGCGGGGTAAGAGAGCAAGAGAAGCTTTTGTGATAGTGGTGGCAACGAGTGCTTTCACATCCGCCAAGCGGTCATAATGGCCTGGCGTGACATCTAGTTGACTTTGTTTTGACTTAACAAGGCCAGCAGTATAAACAAGGGCCACTAGCTTAAGTCGTTGTCTAACGTCTAATAGCAAAAGGTACTGATTACATGTACTTAGATAGATTGCATGCAAGATTGTCTCCGGATAACGAGAGATTGAGACGGGTAGGGGGGGTCTGTGAAAATGATAGTCTCTTACAAGCCAAACTGTAAAGTGCACGGTATCCGGAAGCTGAGTCATGGCAAAAGGGTAAAGGAAGTCATGACAAAAGGGTGAAGGAATATCTCCGCTGGCATGGGCTTGGCACGACAGGCTGCATCATTCTGGACTCAAGCCGGGATGGGCGAGTATCTCGTGCGTGGAGCTGTGACAACCACTAGATCTCGCCTCGGCCAAGGTTGCACAGCATGGCATGGACACGACACGTACGGAGTGCATATTTCCTGAGATGTCATATAATACCGAACACGAACTAAATGCCCCTATCCGAGAGCTGCAGAGCGTCGCAGAGCAGAGTAGGATTTTTGAGCGCAATTCAATAATACCCGGATAAGGCGGTAGATGATCCAAAGTGCGTTTATTGTACGGCAAAGCCAGGGGGAACGTTTTTCTCTATTCCTATTCCCCAATCCAAGGGCATCGGATAGATTGTCTTGTTTGCCACAAAGGGCGATGCAGGGATCGACAGGGCCAATGATACATGTCGGCATAACAACGTGGGAGAGGAAAAGATGCCGCCAGGAGCAGCAAAAACAACGCATCATCATATCGAGATTGGTTTATATGCCGCTGACCCAAAGGAGGAGGAATCGGAGTCTATGTGCGATATCTTTTTGTCTCCTTGCTTTGTTATGCCCTTGCGCTTCGCCCACGGCCTTGTCGGGCGGACTAGATTTGGAACATTTAGGGCGAATGAGGAACGGCAGAGCTACGGCCGGACAAATGAAAGTGTGTGCTTCACATGCTACAGGCACCTTTTGAGAGCAAGGGTGGCAATCTCCTATTGCAGTGAGATTTTTTCTTTCGGTACTGGTGGTTGTTGGGATTCATGCAAGCAAGCAGGCTGCTCCCATGCTGAACAGGGGGATCGCAGGAGCAGATCGCTAATAATGAGGCTTATACGGATCAGCGCAACTCCGTTTGGTCCCGGGAGTTGGTAACAAACGGAGGCCTGTTTGGTACTGTCGTGCCGCGTATGGAGCCCGTATTTGTTTGCTTCCCACGATACCTGCCAGCCAAGTACATCATGCAGTCTCACAAGTAGTAGTATTTTGATTACTCCTATACCCTGCTTTTTTTCACGGCTGAACATCGTGACTGGGGAGGGCGCCTTGCCACACCCGCAAGGCACGGCCGGAGCTCACTCGGCTGTTCAAGGTTGGATGTAACAAAGGGAGCCAAGAAACAAAGGGAGCCAAGAAACAAAGGGAGCCAAGAAACAAAGGGAGCCAAGAAGCAACAAGACAAGGAAAAACGTCAATGCAATGGGTCATCTCCACCCCCGCCGATGGGGCTGTCGATCCGCTACCAAGCGGCTAGGGTTAAGAGGCTTTTTGCTTGAAAAGCCAGGCTTTTACTGTACTGCTGATTGGCATGGGCCGATGGCTTTGCCTAGCTGAAACTTTGCTGCTCGAGTTCTGATATTGGCAAATAGAGGAGAGGGGCGAAGAACAAGAGGCGCTCTGGAGTTGCACAGAAACGAGGTAATGATGATGATGAAACACATGATTCGGGGGACAAGGGCATGATGAAGGCAAAGACGGAGAGCGATTTTGGGGGGAGAATGACATTGAGATAAAGCCCAGCCAAAGATGGCCCCAAGCGCCGGCGCGTGAGCGTTTGAAGGGTTGAGAATGAACGTTTAAGGTTCTCTTGTGCTGGCGGTACGTAGCAGGTACCTCGTGGAGCTCCATCGGGATGGGGCCGGTTGGGAGTCGGTTGGGCACAAACAAGGTTTCTAACTGGATCTATTTGTTTCTTTTAATCATTTTGAATTTTATTTTCCCCGGAGGCCGTGACACGTTTTTGACAGATGGGAGGAAGAGGCGAAGGCAGAGAGCAAAAAAACGCTCACACGTGTCGGTACCTTTTTCTAACTGTCTGTATCTGGTCAGAGGCGGCGGCGGTAAATAAGTGTTGCCCGGATCAAGGGCAAAAGGGTAACAGAGACGCCCGCTGTAATTTCTATTTGGTTAATGGAACTTTTCAATTGACTACAGTAGTCCGTACCATCATTTGATATCCATTGTGTCATTTATTCTTAAATTCTGATGAACCGTTGCCGTTGTATTTTGCACGCAGGTTTCATGGATCCTCTTTGGGCCACAGCCCGGAGCTGCCCTGGTCCATCGTGACGCTTCCGGGCCGCAAACACCCGGCCGACAGGGTCTCGCACGTTACATTACGGAACGAACAGATTATCCTGTTGCTGCCCCAACGTTTGATGTTTGGTTTTTTTCGATGGCTATGCCGTTGCTTGTAACGGACGCTAGCCATCATCCAAGAGTCATGCCTCCTGGCGTTCTTTTTTAGCCTTGATGATATGCTACGGGCAATCCTTCAAACAACGGTTGGATTGGATCACGATTACGGCCATGCTTGCAGGCACGGGGCAATCGAATCCGAGTCATCGGCCCGCAAGAAGACGTGGAATAAGCTTAGCTTCCGAGGGGGACATGGGGATTTGCTTCCCAGCAGCGGGCTAAGGTAGTTCCAGTAGCACGAGCAAAAGCAACCGGTGATGCCATGCTGTGCTACGGCATTTCGTGGGTTGCCTCTGCCCTCTTGTGATTCACCTCAGCTCCGCGCCTCGCCAGCCTGTCATTTCCTCCAAGCTGGCACGAAAAACGCCGAGCAAAGCACAAGACTCTGGAGATTATTCCCAATTACGATCCAGTACGGGGCCACGGAGCAGTTGTGCGACGCTGAGAGATGCGCACAAGTTGGTCCCAAAAAAGGTCATGGGTAGCCAGTCGTGTAAGCGCGGTGGCTCTCACACACGATTTTGAAGCCTGTCATCACACCCCAACAGAACAGCCCCCCGAAAAGCAACGAGGCTTGTGTGTCAAATTGCTCTCGCTCGACATTGTTGCAGCAGGCTTCCGGTAGGCCGAGGCCTTTTTTTGCACCATGTGCCGGTGTGAGGGAAAAAACACGACGCTGGTGAGGCAGTAGATAGATAGCACGAAACTAATAACATAATATGATGAAAACATGAACAGGTCGATATAATGCAGGAGTACCTACACGGACACAGACACAAGAATAGAAAGCACATACGCACATGTGATTGCATGGCTGTACAGTATAAATACCACGCGACGGGACGGGAGTGGGTGAGGCGTGTCGCAATATAGACTCCATACATATCCAGCCAACAAGACGTTAACGCCCCCCCTCCCTCTCCAATCCAATCGCCCTCCCGTCCGTGATGCTACTCCAAGGCCAACGAAGCTAAGCAAAGCAGAGCTCTGGCAAGGCAATCTCGACGTTCCGTTCCCACGGCTTGGTTGCTTGGCAGGCCCCTGGCCCAGCAAACGGACCAAACTCTCCAGCCCGTCCAAACGCTATCCACAATTATCCGGCATCGAGGACGTCAGCTTTGAGCAATTCGACCTGGATCGGTTCTGCTCAGCTCCAGCCGGTCTTTCGTAATCTCAGAGCGATTACGTCAGAGAACGGCAGCCCGTGTGCCTTTAAACAAGGAGCATCCTTATTCGCAGTGCTGTTTTTGCCTTTGAAACCAATTCCAGTCGACAGGAACAAATAATCGTCCCGAGCGATCAATCTCTACGCAATCAGCTAGGTAAGTGGTAAGATTCAATTCGTCTTTCTGCCGTCATGCCCTTTGCTTTTACCTTTTTTTTTTTTTGTTACCTCTGTCAATCAATCCCACAAACCCTTGTCCTTTCTCCAATTTCTCTGCACGTTTCATACCGGATCTGTATCCCTGTCGCGAGGGGAACCGGATGCAAGAAAACGCCTAAATCGAGTCAAAGACAAAGGTCAAGAGAAAGAAAAAAATCAAGTAAAACGACAAGGGGACCCCCGCTCCGAGTCTTGCAGTCGCTCATGGTGATACGACCTGCGGGCCAGCCGAAACATTTTTTTAGGACGGCATCCAATCCAAAGCTTCCCGATCGGTCCCGCTGCCTTGGTTTGCGGCTGGCCACCAAAAAAGCAAAGCCTCCCTCAACCTACCTAGCCTATTTTTCTTCCAAGTTCCTTTTTTTTCTTTTTATTGCTCACTCCCAGTCTCTCAAGTCTCTTTTGAACTCTATCGTTCTTTTTTCTCCCTAGTTTGTCCCGTTTGATATCATTTCTCACCCGCTTTACCTTAGGCGCAGCCTATCACAGCCGCCAGCCTAAGCAGGTGGACCTCTTGTCTTCCCTCCCGCCTCCAAAAAAGCTCCGCATTGCTGCTCCCTTGCCAGCTAAGAAAAGAACCGGCCGGACGTGTCTTTTTTGCTGCCCAGCATCTGTCTAGCTTCCCGCGTCTAACGCTGCTACTTCTACCTCTTCGGCTGCTCATCTCGAAAAGCCTCTTTCTTTCTCCTTCTTACTCTCTTCTCACCAACACACTCAAGGTTGACGACATTCCGTCCCCTCTCTCTTGGACAGACCACGTTAGAGAGCAGCCACACTGCCTTCATGTCTCTGCCATAGCCGATAGCCAGTTTACCTGCCATCTCAGCGGAGACAGACAGACCGACATCGTTCGCTTTCTTGCGGCCTCATCTTTACTGCCCATCACTACCGACTTGCACGCCAACTCGACCGGCGACGAACAACACTCTATACACTGTCTTACAGTTAGGCTCTAAGCTGAACACAAGCCATTGCCCACCATGACAGTCTTTATTTGCTCCCTGTAAGTCGACTGGCTGTAATTGCATTTGTTCCGTCATTTTTTCCCGTCTCCCGTCTCTGTCCCGCGTTTTTTTGTGGTAGCTGCCATGACATCTACGCTACTCTGAGGCTAATGCACGTCATCTGTCTTTTTTGTCACCCTCTACAGATTTCTCCCCAAGACGGTGCAATTCAATTTGCCAGGCAACTCTCGCCGTCGACACACGCTCTCCAAGCGCCAAAAGGCTTTTGAACCGCCCAAGCCTCCGCCCGTCGTTTCCACCGTCGATGTCCAGCCAAGTCTCTTCACGCCGCGACCCGACATCACCCCGCCTCACACCCCGGTCGACGAGCCCACTTCACCCGATCCATTTGCCAACGAAGATGGCTTTCGTATTCACTTCCCGCATAGCGACAACTCCCCCGCCGACAAGGGCTCCAAGTCCTGGGGCGGGCGTGCTGACCAGCCGAAATCACGGGCTAGTACGCCGCCGCCGGCCGACATCTTCGAGAGCAGCCGCACCCTGCAAAAAGCAACCGAGATGGGCCGTCGAGGCATCGTTAAGCCCAGATCTCTGATCCGCAGCGAGAGTCATGACAAGGTCTTTGCCTCTGCCTCATGGCGCGTCATCAACGCTGACCAGGGCAACGGAGGGCTCCGCAACGCCGCCATGGCCGCCGCCCGCGATGGAAAGCTCTCTGATTACACTTGGGTCGGCACTTTGGGCATGCCCACTGATGCCCTCGAGGGTACTCAGCAGAAGCAAGATATTGAAGACACGTTGGCCACCGAGCACGACATGCTGGCCGTCTTCTGCTCCGACAAGGACTTTGACGGTCACTACAGCCACTTCTGCAAGCAGATGCTCTGGCCCGTCTTCCACTACCAGATCCCCGACAACCCCAAGAGCAAGGCGTACGAGGACCACTCCTGGAAATACTACGTCAAGGTCAACCAGGCCTTTGCCGACAAGATTGTCCAGAACTGGAAGCGAGGTGATGTCATCTGGATCCACGATTATCACCTGCTGCTCGTCCCTGGCATGATCCGCAAGAAGCTGCCCGAGGCCAAGATTGGCTTCTTCTTGCACGTTGCTTTCCCCTCATCCGAAGTCTTCCGCTGCCTGGCCGTTCGAAAGGAGCTCCTCGAGGGTATGCTGGGAGCCAACCTCATTGGCTTCCAGATCCAGGAATATACCAGACACTTTTTGCTTACCTGCAGTCGCATCCTCACTGTCGAAGCAACACCCGAAGGTCTGCAGCTTGAAGACCGCTTCGTCGAGGTTGTTCACAATGCCATTGGCATTGACCCTGTCAGCCTAAACAAGCACCGTGAGGAAACCGAGGTGAAGAAATGGCTTGCCGTCATGCAAGAGCGCTACCAAGGAAAGAGGCTCATCGTCGCACGAGACAAGCTCGACCATGTGCGAGGAGTCAGGCAAAAGCTGTTGGCATACGAGCTGTTCCTGAATAAGAACCCGGAATGGCGCGAGAACACTGTCCTAATCCAGGTGGCGCTGTCTTCGGGCGAGCCCACTGAGCTTGATGCCGCCGTCTCTGACATCGTTACGCGCGTGAATTCGTCGTGGGCAAATCTGGCATACCAACCCGTCGTCTATCTCAAGCAGGATATTGACTACGCCCAATATCTGGCCCTCCTCTCCATTGCTGATGCACTCATGATCACCAGCCAGCGTGAAGGCATGAACCTCACCTCGCATGAATACCTGTTTTGCCAGGATGGCAAGATCTTCCCCGACAAGAAGCATGGCTCCCTCATCTTGTCCGAGTTTACTGGAACATCATCGCTCTTTGGAAAGAACGAGCTGTCGGTTAATCCTTGGGATTACCGCCAGTGCGCCGACGCAATCAAGCAGGCACTCGAGATGAGCCAGGAAGAAAAGACTCGTCGGTGGGAGAAGTTGTACCAGTGTGTGGTGCACCAGACTGGCTCCCACTGGTTCACTGAATTCCTCAGCCATTTGGATCGATCATACGAGGAGCAACACAAGCGCGACCAGACCTACGTGCCCCGGCTCTCGATGAGCTCGGTTTCAGCCAAGTACGCAAATGCTCAGCGCCGACTGTTTATTCTGGATTACGAGGGCACGCTTGTCAGCTGGGGTCCTGTGAATCAAATCATCCCAGTCAGCCCACAGCGAACTTTGGATGTGCTCAACGACCTGCTGCTGGATGAACGAAACACTGTCTATGTCATGTCTGGCCGACGGCCGGAGGAGCTGGATCGAGTGTTCCGCCGCGTGCCGAACCTCGGCCTGATTGCTGAGAACGGCTGTTTCCTCAAGGACTGTGGCAAGGAGGAGTGGGTGGAAATGGCTGATGCGTCTCAGATCACCAACTGGAAGGAATCGGTTAAGCCCATCATGCAGTACTACCTCGAGAGAACACCTGGCGCGCAAATCGAGGAGCGACGCTGCAGTCTGCTTTTCCATTACAACAACGCCGAAGACTATGAATCAGCGTCTCGCCAGGCATCCGACTGCGCTAGCCACGTGAACGATGCCTGCGAGTCCCAGAGAGTGCATGCCCTAGCAGTGGATGGCGCCATCCTGGTTGAGCCTCTGGACTGGACCAAGTGCACAGCGGCGCAGCGGGTGTTTGAACAACTCGGAGAGCACATGAACTCGGACCAGGCCCATGAGCAACCCGTTGACTTCTTGATGGTTGTCGGTGACGGCCGAGAAGACGAAAAGGTGTTTAAGTGGGCGAATAGCCTGGGCAGCCAGAAGCAGATCAAGGACGTCATCACAGTGAGCCTTGGCAGCCGGAACACCGAGGCCGCAGCCACCTTGACTCAGGGCGTGAGCGGTAAGTTGACTTTTTGTTGAAGTGATGAGTGATAATGGAACGAGAGGTGCTAATGTTTGTACACAGGTGTCCTTAACTGCCTTCAGCGACTTGCGTCGAGCTCATGAGAATTATAGTTGACGGGCTTCGGTTGTTTGCTTCTTCCCTCAATCTCTTCCCCCCTCTCTCTTGTCCATTTGAAAGTTGATTTCCTTGGCCACGTTTTCGTTTCTTTGTTTTTTCTTCTCTATATGTTTTTCTTGTCGTGCAAGGCGTCTCAGGTACATGAAAAGGAGGCGTATGGATGGATATGAGTGAAGTTTGAATTATACCTGGACATGGCTTCATGAGGATCGTTTACACGATGATTGAGTCCATATATAGCACGAGCACCCCCCTTTCCCACACTTGATAGGGCATTGAGTCAAAGAGAGAAGCGAGGGTGAAACCTGTCCTTACCATTTAAATTGGCCTGCGTGTTTCGTTTTTTGACTCAACTCTACAAGTTTTTACCGTTCTACTTTGTGTTTCTCTGTATTCTAGCATTTGTTTTCACTTGGTTTTTCTGGCTTTCATCTGGTATAAGCGGTAACATAGACACACGCATTGGGAAGCATGTGTATGGTACATAGCTATTAAGTATAAGCGCTCGCGTGCATCAACAAAAGGATTTACATTATACACACATATTCTACATCTCTTGGCGGTTGGCATCGGGTAGATACTTTTTGGGTAAGCGTGAATGGATGGGCTGATGAGCTGATTCTGTTGATTCATGTGTTTTCTGTAGCTAAGCAGCTAGGAAAGCTTATTTGCCACTCGGTTCTTGATCCATTGAGAGCTGTGTTGAAGCTACGGGCCACTATGACACGGGCGTAGAGGATGATTGGATGGGTTTGTGGAGAATTGGGCGATGTAGATGGCTCTTTGACACGAGTTCTTTCGTTTGGGAACAATAGTAAATATTCTTTGATGATGATGTATTGCGATACACGGAACTGTAATGGTCAGGGCTGAAGCTGGTATAGTTGAAGCTAGAATCCGGCTGTTACACAAAGGCGATCGGGAGACGTATGCACACTCTTAAAGATTGCAGCGTCACAGCCTAAACTCGACACCAGATCTCACTACTCTCTCACCCTTGTTATCTCTTATTTTTCCCTCGGCAGAACCAACTCAATTAAGTCCTACTATTACCCAAGAGAACTTAGTGCGCCGTGATTTCTCTACATACCAAATGAACAATTACCTTTTTAGCAGGTCCCTAGGCGTTCGATTTTCCGGGGACACTGCGGAGCATTTGGGAGCACTCGAAATCGCCGGAAGCGGAGGGGCCGAGCGAAATCGGCTCTCTGTGTGGTTGTTTGGTTTCTGGGGAAAACGGATGCAAACAGAAGATGACTCCCGCTGTGGATGAGGCTACTTGGGTAAAATAAATAAAATAGCAATTGGGTTCTTACACATTGGAGCCTTCTCTTTTTAAACTCTTCTGACGTCCTTTTTTCTCTCTCTCTCGTCTGGAGAGTGAGTTGTTTTTTGAGTTCTTACTGTGATCGACGTGGCGCCTTCTGCTCTCCTCTTTTTCTTTTTTTTCTAGTTACCCCAGTTTGTTTGGGTTATGACTGATATCGTACCCACTGGAGCTTCTCTCTCGACCTTTTGCTTGTGTCAATTGAACAATTCAGACTTGTCGCAACTTCGGCTACACAAGTAAAACAGCCTTTTCAATCATGGGTGCTTTTCCTCCGCCGCCGGTCAACACCATTGACTGGTCCAACGTCGGGTTCCGAGTCCGCGAAGGTCAGTTGCAAGCTTTCCCTGGTGCTGTGAACTGTGACTAACGTCTTTCTTGTTTTCAGTCAACGGCCACATTGAATCGACATACTCAGTGCACACGGGCAAGTGGACGCCCATCAAGTATGTGGCGGACCCGTACATGCGCATCCACGGCATGGCACCGGCGCTCAACTACGGCCAGCAGGCCTACGAGGGCCTCAAGGCCTTCCGCCTGCCCGGCGACAACGACATCGCCATCTTCCGCCCAGACCGCAACGCCGTGAGGCTTCAGCACTCGGCCGAGGTCGCCTGCATGCCTCCGGTGCCTGTCGAGCTGTTCCTTGAGGCGGTCAAGGCCGCTGTTGCGCTCAATGCCGGCTACGTTCCCCCCCACGAGACCGGCGCCGCCATGTACATCCGCCCTCAGATCTACGGATCAAGCGCCCAGCTGGGCCTGTCCGCGCCGGAGGAATACACCTTTTGCGTCTTCGTCATCCCCACGGGCGTCTACCACGGCGTGCACCCGGTCAAGGCCCTGATCCTCGACGAGTTCGACCGCGCGGCGCCCAACGGCACTGGCCACGCAAAGGTCGGCGGCAACTATGCGCCAGTCTTGCGATGGAGCGACAAGGCGCGGACGGAGGGATACGGAATCACGCTGCACCTGGACAGCGCCCGGCACGAGGACATTGACGAGTTCAGCACGAGCGGCTTCATCGGCGTCAAGACGGGCAGCGGCGGCAGCGGCGGCAGCGACGACATCACCCTGGTGGTGCCAGACTCCAAGTGCGTCATCGACAGCGTCACCAGCAGCAGCGTCCTGACGCTGGCCCAGAGCTACGGCTGGAAGGTCGAGAAGCGCGTCATCAAGTACGCCGAGCTGCCGTCCTTTAGCGAGGTCTTTGCCGCTGGAACGGCTGCAGCATTGGTGCCCATCCGGAGCATCACGCGCCGTGGCACGAGCGGTTTCGCTGCTGGAGCAAATGTTACGAAGACGGCGGAGGCGGAGACTGTGACGTACATTCCTGAGGGCCAGGAGGATGCTGGACCTGTTTGCTTGAAGGTGTTGACGGACTTGAAGGGCATTCAGCTGGGTAAGAAGGAGGACAAGTTTGGCTGGAGGTTTGCGGTTACGGAGGCTGATGGCAAGGATATTGCGGGAGTGAATGGTGTGCATGAGGCGGATGCGCAGACGGTGGATCAGATGGATTAAGAGAGGAATGAAAAAGGCAAAGGAAAGAAAAAAGAGTCAATGGCGTTGTATATACGTGTATCAGTTGAACATCAAATCACGGCATATGGTTTTCCAAACAGCTTGTCGCATTTTTCATTTCATGAGCTGACTCGTACAGAGATACGAAACCAACTACCTCAATCATTATTATCGTCATCATTACCACGTCTCATACACCGCAATTCCCTCCGAAAAGCTATCATCAATACCCTGCGTCAAACCCTGCGCAATGGCCTGCAAATCCGCCGGAACCTTCGCTACCACCGCCGCCGAAAAGTCCCTCGACGCATCCTGCTCCAGCTTCAAATTCAACAAAATCACCGGGTCTACAACCAGCAGCTTGTCAAACTTGGGCTTCGCCGACACAATCGTGGTGATGGTCTGGTTGACGCCCGTGGCGAGGCTCACCGTCGCGGTGGCCACGTCGAGCGTCTGAGCGAGGGTGAGGTTGGCCGCCTTGTTGGCCGTCTTGGTGCCGTCGTTGATGGCGGCGAGGAGCTTGGCGGACTGGACGGTGATTTCGAGGAGAGTGAGGGCGTTGCCGTCCCAGGACGCGACGGTGGTGTTGAGGGCGGTTGTGTCGGAGGAGATTGTGTTGATGGCTGTGAGGATGGGGTTTGGGTCCGGGGTTGAGGCGGCGAGGAGGGGGGTGATGAGGGAGAGGAGGGGGATGAAGCGGAGTTGCATTTTGGAGGTTTGTTGGATTATATACGCGTCTTGATGTTGGAATTGTTGTTGTTGACGATGAGGGTGATGTATATAAGGGGGGGCTTGTTGTGGTGTTGATGTGAGTATATACGAGATCAACAACAGGCAACAAGTTGGAATCAACTCCAATGCAATTCGAGCTCCAATATTATGAAAACTGCGTGACAATTAAGCACAAAAAGAAGCATCAGCTCTTCTCATTGGAAAAATACAGCGTCATCCTCCATCTTATATACCCTCGTATCCCCCCCTACAACCATCTAACTTCTTCCATCCATCCGTTCAACCCTCATCATCTAATCCATGTCAATCAACACCTCTAGTCCCCTTCCCACTCCCTCATTCCCATCCCATCATCAAATTACGTTAACAATTACAACCTCACATAACCACCAAGAAACAAAGTGATCGTCGCTACCTCAGCCGGACCCATATCCCAATCAGGCAGCTCACAGCCCCTCCCACAACAAACATGAACATACCAACCCAGACAAGGACAAGCTCCCAACGCGCAATCCTGCCAAAAGCCCTCCAATTCTCTCTGTTCCTTTATGCCCGTCGGTACTTGCTTTGCTCTTTTCCCCAGGAACACATGCAACTTGCGGGGAAGGGCTGGGATTACCATCCATGTCATTTAGGCGCAAAGAGCGGGGAGAGCATCGGATGGGTGTGTGGGGTGAGATCTGGGGTAAAAGGGCACTTGTGCCAGCCGCGGCTTCTTGGCTTTTATTTCTCCTTTTTGTTGTCTTGTCTTTCATGTGCTAGGCAGACTTGGCAGGCTGAGCTGGGAGATTGACGTATTGGTTTCGGCATGTGACGGTTGTCCGTCGTGACTGTGAACAAGCCTAGAGGCCATGGATTGCATACCATCAATAGCATTTACCTGATGATTTGTAAAGATTATCAGTTCTTATTTACCACAAGAGAGCGATACCATAAGGCCAATCCATGAGCATTGCCATCTTCATCCATGTTAATTCGGAACAGTAATCTAGGGTTTAAAAACATACCATATCTAAGTCATATGGAAAGCCCAGATATCTTGGTTGTTCTCGTATTACCCGTTTCGATTCTATCGTGTGGAACGTCGCTCATCACGATAGTAGTGGGTTCGATCTCAATTTTCTTCTTGTCTCCCACTCTTCCCCATACAAACTCTTCTTTAGCCAGCCAAGTTTAACCGTCAACCCCTCTCTTTTCTTCAGAGGATTCGGCTTTTGTACCATCCATCTGTGGTCACATCCATCCCAATCTTCCAAGCTCGAGCAATCTCTGGAAAGTCGCATGAGTTCACCAAAGCGGTCTTCTCTGGGTTCTCAAAAAGGATCCGGCAAGCGCCGAATAAAAGTATCCCTCTTGGTCCAGCTTAACTTGGTCCAATTGGTCCCATGATGCTCCCACCCTGGGATGTCGTGAGCATTCCTGTCCGAGCTACTGCATCATAATCACAAAAGCGCAGATCCGTCGCATCTCACCAGTGATTGCAGCATCGATTCGACCCGTAATTGCGAGTATATCAGCACATTGATTCAGCATTCTCGTCTCGAGAAAAGAGTCAAAGCCATGCCTCGCGATGAGAATCTCCCAGTCTATGTCGTGCTTTTGTCCCCTACGCCAAAGTCGACCTATGGTCCGCAAGAGTGTCGCATAATCCATTGGAAGCTCCATAATGATTCCCCGATAACAAGATTTATGGACCTTCAAGCCATGGGTCGAGTTCTGTAGGGTTGTCACAAGGCATGTGTATGGTGATAGCTCGTGATTACAACCCTCGATAGCTTGTTCTCCCCCAGATCGACCTTAACTAATCAGGTCGTAGATAGCCTTGTCAAAGCGTAGAACGACATGAGACGGTGATTGAGCCGTGTAGCCGTCAGGACAAGTCATAAAGACTTCATGTCGAAGATCGCTGTACAAGTACGCTTTCTCAACGTCCATCTGGTGGAGCTACCACCCCCTTATGGCCGCAAGTCGAATAAGTAATTGGAGCAAGTTATATCAAGCAACAGAGCTGTATGTATCGTCATCATTGAGCCCGTGTACTTGTGTATATCCGCGGACAACAATTCTCGTCTTGTGTCGAACAAGTTGGCCTTGTGCGTTGTGCTTCTTGGCGAAAACCCAGCGAGGGGTGACAGACCACACTCGTTTGGATAAGTGTCTTTAACTGGGTGTTGACGTCTTGTTGCTATTTCATGGTTTCAGGGGATCTTAGGGTCTAACGAAGTATGGCTTATATGTCGTCGTCAACTGCGAGTTCCAGGCATAGGCGTTTTGAATGCATCGTGTATGTCAAATTGTCTTTTTACCGTGTAAATAACGATGGCATGAGTCCACATCCAGTCCTCATGATGGATGTTCCAGGTGTATTCGATCGGCTGAGGTGGGTGCCTCTGGCTGAAGCGATCTGTGTATGCTCTGATTAGCTTGTACAAGACAGAGAGGAGCGACAACAACGGATCAATGTCCCTCACATAGATGACAGTGTCTTCTTTATTACCGCAGCCAGGCGTCCCTTGTTTACTAAAACTTGATGCGGCTCGCTTTCATCGAGAGCCTGCTTGAGGCAGCCGTGATCCTTCTCCAGCTTTCCGAAGCGTTCCTACACCTCGGATGCCCGAGGGAGAAGGCTACCAGCATCTGTGTTTTATTTCTGGCCCCGTAGATGCTGTAACAGAACGATGTGCTTGATGATCTTTGGCACAATAGATTATGTCTCCATCAGTTTATGACACAGCCTGGTCGATTCATGGCCAGGTATATAAGGGTAGGAAGATGGCTTATCCAGAGTGTTACCTTCAAAGTCCACCCAGTCATGGGATTCTCTCGATGTATTGAATCCCAGATATCCAGCCAAAAGCTACGGATGTTCCTGCAGCCACTCGGCGAAGTGCAGACGTGAAAACTTTCGTCGTGTCCCGCATTCCACTGAGTTCTAGTTATTTATCGCCACTCGCGTCAGGCCATCAGGTATTCTCGAGGGAATCTGCGAGCGAAATCAAAGACTAGGCACCAAGTTGGGTGGAATCAGTGCCGCTGGAAATGGCTCTTCAGTCGACCACGCCTCTGCCCACCCCTTTTCAAGTCGCCAGCCAGCGCCGACTAGCAGTGAATCCTCTGTTTCCGGCTCGCTCACGAAATTAATCTTTTCATCGGCGTGGCTTTGTTGCTTTGATCTTTTGGGGGGCCTTTTGCAGTTCTACAAGCTGATTCGAACTCTGCGGGCGTTTCCAAACTGGCGACATGGTGAATGGTGTCTAATAATGAAGGGGGCAAATGTGTACAGGGGAGGACGAGATGTCGACGGAACATGGCACGGCCGTAGTAGCCACGTGAGTAAGGGCAGTAGTATTCCGTTCGTGTATGTTCACCCCCTTTCAGTCACCCTTTCATGTAATACGAATGATCAAATGGCAGATTGAATCAAGATCTCTTGGGTACACTTCGATTCTCGCCTTGCTCGCCAAGTATTTCCCATCAGGAACAAGTCAACTTCTCTGTACACCCAGTACCCCGTAGATCCCAAGGCTTTACGGTAACCATTGTATGATGCTTCACAAAGTAACGATATTATCTACCAAGTTACTGCATATGTATACAGGCTGTAGGTTATTTACACTTGAAATTAGCACTTCAACCATCAAGCTACAGTGGGGACGCAAAAGTGAAGACGAACCCCGCTAATTTACGCGATCGCGTCGCGTTTTCCCTCCTCCATCAGACAGCATCATCAACTTCTTTTCTAATTATCTCAACAACAATGTCTCCATTGACTGGCAGAGTT